>NW_028120670.1:0-209264 GCF_965178545.1 Coloeus monedula | reverse complement strand
CCAGCCGGCCGGCGCATGCGCAGTGGGGGGTGGGGGGGGGGGGGGGGGGGGGGGGGCAACAGCCTGCCGGCGCATGCGCAGTGGGGGTGGGGGGGGCCCAGCGTAACGGCGCATGCGCAGTGGGGGTGGGGGGGGCCGGCAGGCGCACCGCGCATGCGCAGTGGGGGTGGGGGGGCCGTCCAGCTCTCCCGCGCATGCGCAGTGGGGTGGGGGCCCGGCCCGCGCGCCCGCGCATGGGCAGTGGGGGTGGGGGGGCCGGCAGGCGCCCGCGCATGCGCAGTAGGGGTGGGGGGGGCCGTCCAGCTCTCCTGCGCATGCGCAGTGGGGAGGGGGGGGGGGCCCAGAGCGCCCGCGCATGCGCAGTGGGTGGGGGGGACGGCAGGCGCGCCCGCGCATGCGCAGTGGGGGGTGGGGGGGGGGGGGGGCAGCTCTCCCGCGCATGTGCAGTGGGGTGGGGGGGGGCCGTCCAGCTCTCCCGCGCATGCGCAGTGGGGTGGGGTCCCGGCCAGGGCGCCCGCGCATGCGCAGTGGGAGTTGGGGGGGGGGGTCGTCCAGCTCTCCCGCGCATGCGCAGTGCGGTGGGGGCCCGGCCAGGGTGCCCGCGCATGCGCAGTGGGGGGGGGGGGGGTAGGGCCAGCGCGCCCGCGCATGCGCAGTGGGGGGCGGGGCCCAGCCTGGGGTGCCTTTTGTGCTAGTTCTCCGTGGGGCTGCCTTGAGAGCGGAATCAAGGTTGGAAAAGACCTCGGAGATCACTGAGTGCAACCAGCACCAGCACGGCCACCGCTGACCACGTCCGTCCATGCCACAGCCACAGGTGTTGGAGCACTCCCAGGGGTGGGCACTCCAAACCTCCCTGGGCAGCTGTGCCAAGGCCTGAGCGCCCTTTCCATGGAGGAATTTCCCCAATATCCACCCTGAGCCTCCCCTGGCCCAGCCTGAGGCCGTTCCCTCTCCTCCTGTCCCTGTTCCCTGGGAGCAGAGCCCGACCCCCCCGGCTGCCCCCTCCTGTCAGGGGCTTGTGCAGAGCCACAAGGTCCCGCCTGAGCCTCCTTTGCTGCAGGCTGTGCCCCTTTCCCAGCTCTCTCAGGAACTCTCCAGCCCCTTGCCAGCTCCGTTCCCTTGCCTGGACTGGCTCCAGCCCCTCCGTGTCCCTCTTGTCCCAGAGGTGCTGCCAGCACTGCAGGTGCCCCAGCAGTGCCAGCACAGGGACGGGCCCAGCGCGCCCGCGCATGCGCAGTGGGGGGTGGGGGGGGCCCAGAGCGCCCGCGCATGCGCAGTGGGTGGGGGGGCGGGGGGGGCCCCGGCCGGCGCACCGCGCATGCGCAGTGGGTGGGGGGGACGTCAGGCGCGCCCGCGCATGCGCAGTGGGGAGGGGTGGGGGGGGGGGGGCAGCTCTCCCGCGCATGTGCAGTGGGGTGGGGGGGGGGCCCAGAGCGCCCGCGCATGCGCAGTGGGTGGGGGGGGGCGGGGAGGGCCCCGGCCGGCGCACCGCGCATGCGCAGTGGGTGGGGGGACGGCAGGCGCACCGCGCATGCGCAGTGGGGGTGGGGGGCCGGCAGGCGCCCGCGCATGCGCAGTAGGGGTAGGGGGGGCCTAGCCTGCCGGCGCATGCGCAGTGGGTGGGGGGGGCGGCGGGGGGCCCCGGCCGGCGCACCGCGCATGCGCAGTGGGTGGGGGGGACGCCAGGCGCGCCCGCGCATGCGCAGTGGGGGGTGGGGGGGGGGGGGGGGGCAGCTCTCCCGCGCATGTGCAGTGGGGTGGGGGGGGGGCCCAGAGCGCCCGCGCATGCGCAGTGGGCTGGGGGGGGCCAGCGCGCCCGCGCATGCGCAGTGGGGGGTGGGGGGGGGGGGGGGCCCAGCCGGCCGGCGCATGCGCAGTGGGGGTGTGGGGGGGGGGGGGGGGGGGGGAACAGCCTGCCGGCGCATGCGCAGTGGGGGTGGGGGGGGGCCCAGCGTAACGGCGCATGCGCAGTGGGGGTGGGGGGGGCCGGCAGGCGCACCGCGCATGCGCAGTGGGGGTGGGGGGGCCGTCCAGCTCTCCCGCGCATGCGCAATGGGGTGGGGGCCCGGCCCGCGCGCCCGCGCATGCGCAGTGGGGGTGGGGGGGCCGGCAGGCGCCCGCGCATGCGCAGTAGGGGTGGGGGGGCCGTCCAGCTCTCCCGCGCATGCGCAGTGGGGTGGGGGCCCGGCCAGGGCGCCCGTGCATGCGCAGTGGGATGGGGGGCCCAGCCTGGGTGTGCCTTTTGTTCTGGTCCTCCGTGGGGCTGCCTTGAGAGCGGAATCAAGGTTGGAAAAGACCTCGGAGATCACTGAGTGCAACCAGCACCAGCACGGCCACCGCTGACCACGTCCATGCCATGCCACAGCCACAGGTGTTGGAGCACTCCCAGGGGTGGGCACTCCAAACCTCCCTGGGCAGCTGTGCCAAGGCCTGAGCGCCCTTTCCATGGAGGAATTTCCCCAATATCCACCCTGAGCCTCCCCTGGCCCAGCCTGAGGCCGTTCCCTCTCCTCCTGTCCCTGTTCCCTGGGAGCAGAGCCCGACCCCCCCGGCTGCCCCCTCCTGTCAGGGGCTTGTGCAGAGCCACAAGGTCCCGCCTGAGCCTCCTTTGCTGCAGGCTGTGCCCCTTTCCCAGCTCTCTCAGGAACTCTCCAGCCCCTTGCCAGCTCCGTTCCCTTGCCTGGACTGGCTCCAGCCCCCTCCGTGTCCCTCTTGTCCCCGAGGTGCTGCCAGCACTGCAGGTGCCCCAGCAGTGCCAGCACAGGGACGGGCCCACCGCGCCCGCGCATGCGCAGTGGGGGGTGGGGGGGGCCCAGAGCGCCCGCGCATGCGCAGTGGGTGGGGGGGGCGGGGGGGGCCCCGGCCGGCGCACCGCGCATGCGCAGTGGGTGGGGGGGACGGCAGGCGCGCCCAGCGCATGCGCAGTGGGGGGTGGGGGGGGGGGGGGCCAGAGCGCCCGCGCATGCGCAGTGTGTGGGGGGGGGGCGGGGGGTCCCCGGCCGGCGCACCGCGCATGCGCAGTGGGTGGTGGGGACGGCAGGCGCGCCCGCGCATGCGCAGTGGGGGGTGGGGGGGGTCGTCAGCTCTCCCGCGCATGCGCAGGGGGGAGGGGGGGGGCCAGCGCGCCCGCGCATGCGCAGTGGGGGTGGGGGGGGGCCCAGAGCGCCCGCGCATGCGCAGTGGGTGGGGGGGGGGGGGGGGCCCCGGCCGGCGCACCGCGCATGCGCAGCGGGGTGGGGGGACGGCAGGCGCGCCCGCGCATGCGCAGTGGGAAGTGGGGGGGGCCCAGAGCGCCCGCGCATGCGCAGTGGGTGGGGGGGGGGGGGGGGCCAGCGCGCCCGCGCATGCGCAGTGGGGGGTGGGGGGGGGGGGGGGAAGCTCTCCCGCGCATGTGCAGTGGGGTGGGGGGGGGGCCCAGAGCGCCCGCGCATGCGCAGTGGGGGGTGGGGGGGAAGGGGGGCAGCTCTCCCGCGCATGTGCAGTGGGGTGGGGGGGCCCAGAGCGCCCGCGCATGCGCAGTGGGCTGGGGGGGGCCAGCGCGCCCGCGCATGCGCAGTTGGTGGGGTGGGGTGGGGGGGGGGCCCAGCCGGCCGGCGCATGCGCAGTGGGGGGTGTGGGGGGGGGGGGGGGGGGCAACAGCCTGCCGGCGCATGCGCAGTGGGGGTGGGGGGGGCCCAGCGTAACGGCGCATGCGCAGTGGGGGTGGGGGGGCCGGCAGGCGCACCGCGCATGCGCAGTGGGGGTGGGGGGGCCGTCCAGCTCTCCCGCGCATGCGCAGTGGGGTGGGGGCCCGGCCCGCGCGCCCGCGCATGCGCAGTGGGGGTGGGGGGGCCGGCAGGCGCCCGCGCATGCGCAGTAGGGGTGGGGGGGGCCGTCCAGCTCTCCCGCGCATGCGCAGTGGGGTGGGGGCCCGGCCAGGGCGCCCGTGCATGCGCAGTGGGATGGGGGGCCCAGCCTGGGTGTGCCTTTTGTTCTGGTCCTCCGTGGGGCTGCCTTGAGAGCGGAATCAAGGTTGGAAAAGACCTCGGAGATCACTGAGTGCAACCAGCACCAGCACGGCCACCGCTGACCACGTCCATGCCATGCCACAGCCACAGGTGTTGGAGCACTCCCAGGGGTGGGCACTCCAAACCTCCCTGGGCAGCTGTGCCAAGGCCTGAGCGCCCTTTCCATGGAGGAATTCCCCAATATCCACCCTGAGCCTCCCCTGGCCCAGCCTGAGGCCGTTCCCTCTCCTCCTGTCCCTGTTCCCTGGGAGCAGAGCCCGACCCCCCCGGCTGCCCCCTCCTGTCAGGGGCTTGTGCAGAGCCACAAGGTCCCGCCTGAGCCTCCTTTGCTGCAGGCTGTGCCCCTTTCCCAGCTCTCTCAGGAACTCTCCAGCCCCTTGCTAGCTCCGTTCCCTTGCCTGGACTCGCTCCAGCCCCTCCGTGTCCCTCTTGTCCCCGAGGTGCTGCCAGCACTGCAGGTGCCCCAGCAGTGCTAGCACAGGGACGGGCCCAGCGCGCCCGCGCATGCGCAGTGGGGGGTGGGGGGGGCCCAGAGCGCCCGCGCATGCGCAGTGGGTGGGGGGGGGGCGGGGGGGGCCCCGGCCGGCGCACCGCGCATGCGCAGTGGGTGGGGGGGACGGCAGGCGAGCCCGCGCATGCGCAGTGGGGGGTGGGGCGGTCGTCCAGCTCTCCCGCGCATGCGCAGGGGGGAGGGGGGGGGGGCCAGCGCGCCCGCGGATGCGCAGTGGGGGGTGGGGGGGGGCCCAGAGCGCCCGCGCATGCGCAGTGGGTGGGGGGGGGGGGCCCCGGCCGGCTCACCGCGCATGCGCAGTGGGTGGGGGGGGACGGCAGGCGCGCCCGCGCATGCGCAGTGGGAGGTGGGGGGGGGGGGCCCTGCTCTCCCGCGCATGTGCAGTGGGGTGGGGGGGGCCCAGAGCGCCCGCGCATGCGCAGTGGGGGTGGGGGGCCAGCGCGCCCGCGCATGCGCAGTGGGGGGTGGGGGGGGCAACAGCCTGCCGGCGCATGCGCAGTGGGGGTGGGGGGGGGGCCCAGCGTAACGGCGCATGCGCAGTGGGGGTGGGGGGGGGGGGCCGGCAGGCGCACCGCGCATGCGCAGTGGGGGTGGGGGGGGCCGTCCAGCTCTCCCGCGCATGCGCAGTGGGGTGGGGGCCCGGCCAGGGCGCCCGCGCATGCGCAGTGGGTGTTGGGGGGGGGTCGTCCAGCTCTCCCGCGCATGCGCAGTGGGGTGGGGGCCCGGCCAGCGCGCCCGCGCATGCGCAGTGGGGGGGGGGCCCAGCTTGGGGGTGCCTTTTGTTCTGGTCCTCCGTGGGGCTGCCTTGAGAGCGGAATCAAGGTTGGAAAAGACCTCGGAGATCACTGAGTGCAACCAGCACCAGCACGGCCACCGCTGACCACGTCCATGCCATGCCACAGCCACAGGTGTTGGAGCACTCCAGGGGTGGGCACTCCAATCCCTGGGCAGCTGTGCCAAGGCCTGAGCGCCCTTTCCATGGAGGAATTTCCCCAATATCCACCCTGAGCCTCCCCTGGCCCAGCCTGAGGCCGTTCCCTCTCCTCCTGTCCCTGTTCCCTGGGAGCAGAGCCCGACCCCCCCGGCTGCCCCCTCCTGTCAGGGGCTTGTGCAGAGCCACAAGGTCCCGCCTGAGCCTCCTTTGCTGCAGGCTGTGCCCCTTTCCCAGCTCTCTCAGGAACTCTCCAGCCCCTTGCCAGCTCCGTTCCCTTGCCTGGACTGGCTCCAGCCCCTCCGTGTCCCTCTTGTCCCAGAGGTGCTGCCAGCACTGCAGGTGCCCCAGCAGTGCCAGCACAGGGACGGGCCCAGCGCGCCCGGGCATGTGCAGTGGGGTGGGGGGGGGGGGGGCCCAGAGCACCCGCGCATGCGCAGTGGGGAGGGGGGGGGGCCAGCGCGCCCGCGCATGCGCAGTGGGGGGTGGGGGGGGCCCAGAGCGCCCGCGCATGCGCGGTGGGTGGGGGGGGGGGGGGGGGCCCCGGGCCGGCGCACCGCGCATGCGCAGTGGGTGGGGGGGGACGGCAGGCGCGCCCGCGCATGCGCAGTGGGGGGTGGGGGGGGGGGGGGGGCAGCTCTCCCGCGCATGTGCAGTGGGGTGGGGGGGGGGCCCAGAGCGCCCGCGCATGCGCAGTGGGCTGGGGGGGGCCAGCGCGACCGCGCATGCGCAGTGAGGGGTGGGGGGGGGGGGGGGGGGGCCCAGCCGGCCGGCGCATGCGCAGTGGGGGGTGTGGGGGGGGGGGGGGGGCAACAGCCTGCCGGCGCATGCGCAGTGGGGGTGGGGGGGGCCCAGCGTAACGGCGCATGCGCAGTGGGGGTGGGGGGGGCCGGCAGGCGCACCGCGCATGCGCAGTGGGGGTGGGGGGGCCGTCCAGCTCTCCCGCGCATGCGCAGTGGGTGGGGGGGGACGGCAGGCGCGCCCGCGCATGCGCAGTGGGAGGTGGGGGGGGGGGGCCCAGCTCTCCCGCGCATGCGCAGTGGGGAGGGGGCCCGGCCAGCTCGCCCGCGCATGCGCAGTGGGGGTGGGCGGGGCCCAGAGCGCCCGCGCATGCGCAGTGGGGGTGGGGGGGCCGGCAGGCGCCCGCGCATGCGCAGTAGGGGTGGGGGGGGCCGTCCAGCTCTCCCGCGCATGCGCAGTGGGGTGGGGCCCGGCCAGGGCGCCCGTGCATGCGCAGTGGGATGGGGGGCCCAGCCTGGGTGTGCCTTTTGTTCTGGTCCTCCGTGGGGCTGCCTTGAGAGCGGAATCAAGGTTGGAAAAGACCTCGGAGATCACTGAGTGCAACCAGCACCAGCACGGCCACCGCTGACCACGTCCATGCCATGCCACAGCCACAGGTGTTGGAGCACTCCCAGGGGTGGGCACTCCAAACCTCCCTGGGCAGCTGTGCCAAGGCCTGAGCGCCCTTTCCATGGAGGAATTTCCCCAATATCCACCCTGAGCCTCCCCTGGCCCAGCCTGAGGCCGTTCCCTCTCCTCCTGTCCCTGTTCCCTGGGAGCAGAGCCCGACCCCCCCGGCTGCCCCCTCCTGTCAGGGGCTTGTGCAGAGCCACAAGGTCCCGCCTGAGCCTCCTTTGCTGCAGGCTGTGCCCCTTTCCCAGCTCTCTCAGGAACTCTCCAGCCCCTTGCCAGCTCCGTTCCCTTGCCTGGACTGGCTCCAGCCCCTCCGTGTCCCTCTTGTCCCCGAGGTGCTGCCAGCACTGCAGGTGCCCCAGCAGTGCCAGCACAGGGACGGGCCCAGCGCGCCCGGGCATGTGCAGTGGGGTGGGGGGGGGGGGCCCAGAGCACCCGCGCATGCGCAGTGGGGAGGGGGGGGGGTCAGCGCGCCCGCGCATGCGCAGTGGGGGGTGGGGGGGGCCCAGAGCGCCCGCGCATGCGCGGTGGGTGGGGGGGGGGGGGGGGGGCCCCGGCCGGCGCACCGCGCATGCGCAGTGGGTGGGGGGGACGGCAGGCGCGACCGCGCATGCGCAGTGGGGGGTGGGGGGGGGGGGGGCAGCTCTCCCGCGCATGTGCAGTGGGGTGGGGGGGGGGCCCAGAGCGCCCGCGCATGCGCAGTGGGCTGGGGGGGGCCAGCGCGACCCGCGCATGCGCAGTGGGGGGTGGGGGGGGGGGGGGCCCAGCCGGCCGGCGCATGCGCAGTGGGGGGTGGGGGGGGGGGGGGGGGGGGCAACAGCCTGCCGGCGCATGCGCAGTGGGGGTGGGGGGGGCCCAGCGTAACGGCGCATGCGCAGTGGGGGTGGGGGGGGCCGGCAGGCGCACCGCGCATGCGCAGTGGGGGTGGGGGGGCCGTCCAGCTCTCCCGCGCATGCGCAGTGGGGTGGGGGCCCGGCCCGCGCGCCCGCGCATGCGCAGTGGGGGTGGGGGGGCCGGCAGGCGCCCGCGCATGCGCAGTAGGGGTGGGGGGGGCCGTCCAGCTCTCCCGCGCATGCGCAGTGGGGTGGGGGCCCGGCCAGGGCGCCCGTGCATGCGCAGTGGGATGGGGGGCCCAGCCTGGGTGTGCCTTTTGTTCTGGTCCTCCGTGGGGCTGCCTTGAGAGCGGAATCAAGGTTGGAAAAGACCTCGGAGATCACTGAGTGCAACCAGCACCAGCACGGCCACCGCTGACCACGTCCATGCCATGCCACAGCCACAGGTGTTGGAGCACTCCCAGGGGTGGGCACTCCAAACCTCCCTGGGCAGCTGTGCCAAGGCCTGAGCGCCCTTTCCATGGAGGAATTTCCCCAATATCCACCCTGAGCCTCCCCTGGCCCAGCCTGAGGCCGTTCCCTCTCCTCCTGTCCCTGTTCCCTGGGAGCAGAGCCCGACCCCCCCGGCTGCCCCCTCCTGTCAGGGGCTTGTGCAGAGCCACAAGGTCCCGCCTGAGCCTCCTTTGCTGCAGGCTGTGCCCCTTTCCCAGCTCTCTCAGGAACTCTCCAGCCCCTTGCCAGCTCCGTTCCCTTGCCTGGACTGGCTCCAGCCCCTCCGTGTCCCTCTTGTCCCCGAGGTGCTGCCAGCACTGCAGGTGCCCCAGCAGTGCCAGCACAGGGACGGGCCCAGCGCGCCCGCGCATGCGCAGTGGGGGGTGGGGGGGGCCCAGAGCGCCCGCGCATGCGCAGTGGGGTGGGGGGGGGCGGGGGGGGCCCCGGCCGGCGCACCGCGCATGCGCAGTGGGTGGGGGGGACGGCAGGCGCGCCCGCGCATGCGCAGTGGGGGGTGGGGGGGGGGGGGCCCAGAGCGCCCGCGCATGCGCAGTGTGTGGGGGGGGGGGCGGGGGGTCCCCGGCCGGCGCACCGCGCATGCGCAGTGGGTGGGGGGGGACGGCAGGCGCGCCCGCGCATGCGCAGTGGGGGGTGGGGGGGGGGGGGGGCAGCTCTCCCGCGCATGTGCAGTGGGGGGTGTGGGGGGGGGGGGGGGGGGGGGGGCAACAGCCTGCCGGCGCATGCGCAGTGGGGGTGGGGGGGGCCCAGCGTAACGGCGCATGCGCAGTGGGGGTGGGGGGGGGCCGGCAGGCGCACCGCGCATGCGCAGTGGGGGTGGGGGGGCCGGCAGGCGCACCGCGCATGCGCAGTGGGGGGTGGGGGGGGGGGGGCCCAGCCGGCCGGCGCATGCGCAGTGGGGGGTGTGGGGGGGGGGGGGGGGGGGGGGGGCAACAGCCTGCCGGCGCATGCGCAGTGGGGGTGGGGGGGGCCCAGCGTAACGGCGCATGCGCAGTGGGGGTGGGGGGGGCCGGCAGGCGCACCGCGCATGCGCAGTGGGGGTGGGGGGGCCGGCAGGCGCACCGCGCATGCGCAGTGGGGTGGGGGCCCGGCCCGCGCGCCGCGCATGCGCAGTGGGGGTGGGGGGGCCGGCAGGCGCCCGCGCATGCGCAGTAGGGGTGGGGGGGGCCGTCCAGCTCTCCCGCGCATGCGCAGTGGGGTGGGGGCCCGGCCAGGGCGCCCGTGCATGCGCAGTGGGATGGGGGGCCCAGCCTGGGTGTGCCTTTTGTTCTGGTCCTCCGTGGGGCTGCCTTGAGAGCGGAATCAAGGTTGGAAAAGACCTCGGAGATCACTGAGTGCAACCAGCACCAGCACGGCCACCGCTGACCACGTCCATGCCATGCCACAGCCACAGGTGTTGGAGCACTCCCAGGGGTGGGCACTCCAAACCTCCCTGGGCAGCTGTGCCAAGGCCTGAGCGCCCTTTCCATGGAGGAATTTCCCCAATATCCACCCTGAGCCTCCCCTGGCCCAGCCTGAGGCCGTTCCCTCTCCTCCTGTCCCTGTTCCCTGGGAGCAGAGCCCGACCCCCCCGGCTGCCCCCTCCTGTCAGGGGCTTGTGCAGAGCCACAAGGTCCCGCCTGAGCCTCCTTTGCTGCAGGCTGTGCCCCTTTCCCAGCTCTCTCAGGAACTCTCCAGCCCCTTGCCAGCTCCGTTCCCTTGCCTGGACTGGCTCCAGCCCCTCCGTGTCCCTCTTGTCCCAGAGGTGCTGCCAGCACTGCAGGTGCCCCAGCAGTGCCAGCACAGGGACGGGCCCAGCGTGCCCGGGCATGTGCAGTGGAGTGGGGGGGGGGGCCCAGAGCGCCCGCGCATGCGCAGTGGGGAGGGGGGGGGCCAGCGCGCCCGCGCATGCGCAGTGGGGGGTGGGGGGGGCCCTAGCCTGCCGGCGCATGCGCAGTGGGTGGGGGGGGGGGGGGGGGGGGCCCGGCCGGCGCACCGCGCATGCGCAGTGGGTGGGGGGGACGGCAGGCGCGCCCGCGCATGCGCAGTGGGAGGTGGGGGGGGGGGGGGGGCCCAGAGCGCCCGCGCATGCGCAGTGGGTAGGGGGCTGGCCAGCGGGCCCGCGCATGCGCAGTGGGGATGGGGGGGGGGGGGCCCAGAGCGCCCGCGCATGCGCAGTGGGGGGAGGGGGGGGTAGGGCCAGCGCGCCCGCGCATGCGCAGTGGGAGGGGGGGGCCCGGCCTGGGGGTGCCTTTTGTGCTGCTCCTCCGTGGGGCTGCCTTGAGAGCGGAATCAAGGTTGGAAAAGACCTCGGAGATCACTGAATGCAACCAGCACCCTCACCGCCACCGCTGACCACGTCCGTCCATGCCACAGCCACAGGTGTTGGAGCACTCCCAGGGGTGGGCACTCCAAACCTCCCTGGGCAGCTGTGCCAAGGCCTGAGCGCCCTTTCCATGGAGGAATTTCCCCAATATCCACCCTGAGCCTCCACTGGCCCAGCCTGAGGCCATTCCCTCTCCTCCTGTCCCTGTTCCCTGGGAGCAGAGCCCGACCCCCCCGGCTGCCCCCTCCTGTCAGGGACTTGTGCAGAGCCACAAGGTCCCGCCTGAGCCTCCTTTGCTCCGGGCTGTGCCCCTTTCCCAGCTCTCTCAGGAACTCTCCAGCCCCTTCCCAGCTCCGTTCCCTTGCCTGGACTCTGGTTAGGGTTAGAGTTAGGGACTCGGTTTAGGGTTAGTGTTAGGGGTTAGGGTTATGCCTAGGGTTAGGATTGAGAAAACCACAAAGCCAGGAGACCCAGGCACACTAACGGTGTAAAAGACCTACCAAGGTGACAGCAGCATATCCAAAACCTTGCTCCCTCTTCGTCATTCTGCTCAGAACTCGCCACAGCCTAAGGCCCAGTTTCTGGCTTGAGCTAGGGTTAGGGTTAGGGTTAGGCTTACGCCTAGGGTTAGGGTTGAGGAAACCACAAAGCCAGGAGCTCCAGGCGTACTCACCATGCAAAAGACATACCATGGTGACCGCAGCACATCCGAAACCTTCCTCCCTCTTCGTCATTCTGCTCAGAACTCGCCACAACCCTCTGCTGGATTTCTGGCTCAAGGTAGGGGTTGGGTCAGGGTTACGCCTAGGGTTAGGGTTCGGGTTGAGAAAACCACAAAGCCAGGAGCTCCAGGGATAGTCAGCATGCAAAAGGCATACCAAGGTGAGGAGGACACAGCCCAAGCCTTGCTCCCTCTTTGTCATTCTGCTCAGAACTTGCCACAACCCTCTGCCGGATTTCTGGCTCAAGGTAGGGTTAGGGATAGGGTTACGCCTTGGGTTAGGGTTAGGGTTACGCCTAGGGTTAAGGTTGAGAAAACCACAAAGCCAAGAGCTCCAGAGACACTGATCATGCAAAAGGCAGGCCAAGTTAAGCCTGGCACATCCAAAACCTTGCTCCCTCTTCTTCTTTCTGCAAGGGTTAGGGTTAGGGTTAGGGGCTCGGGTGAGGGTTAGGGGTTAGGGTTAGGGTTATGCCTAGGGTTAGGATTGAGAAAACCACAAAGCCAGGGGACCCAGGCACACTAACCATGCAAAAGGCCGGTCAAGTTAAGCACAGCACATCAAAACCCTGCTCCCTCTTCCTCTTTCTGCTCGGAACTCCCCACAGACCGATGCCCGATTACTGGCTCAATCTACGGTTAGAGTTAGGTTTAGGCGTTCTCCTAGGGTTAGGCTTGAGAAAACCACAAAGCCAGGAGCTCCAGGGATACTCAGCATGCAAAAGGCATACCAAGGTGAGGAGGACACCGCCCAAACCTTGCTCCCTCTTCGTCATTCTGCTCAGAACTTGCCACAACACTCTGCCGGATTTCTGGCTCAAGGTAGGGTTAGGGATAGGGTTAGGCCTTGGGTTAGGGCAAGGGTTACGCCTAGGGTTAAGGTTGAGAAAACCACAAAGCCAGGGGACCCAGGGACACTAACCATGCAAAAGGCCGGTCAAGTTAAGCACAGCACATCAAAACCTTGCTCCCTCTTTCTCTTTCTGCTCGGAACTCACCACAGCCTAAGGCCCAGTTTCTGGCTTGAGCTAGGGTTAGGGTTTGGTTTAGGGTTAGGGTTAGGGTTAGGCTTACGCCTAGGGTTAGGCTTGAGGAAACCACAAAGCCAGGAGCTCCAGGCGTACTCACCATGCAAAAGACATACCATGGTGACCGCAGCACATCCGAAACCTTGCTCCCTCTTCCTCTTTCTGCTCAGAACTCGCCACAACCCTCTGCCGGATTTCTGGCTCAAGGTAGGGTTAGGGTTAGGGTTATGCCTAGGGTTTGGGTTGAGAAAACCACAAAGCCAGGAGCTCCAGGGACACTGATCATGCGAAAGGCAGGACAAGTTACACACAGCACATCCAAAACCTTGCTCCCTCTTCTTCTTTCTGCAAGGGTTAGGGTTAGAGTTAGGGGCTCGGTTTAGGGTTAGTGTTAGGGGTTAGGGTTCGTGTTATGCCTAGGGTTAGGATTGAGAAAACCACAAAGCCAGGAGACCCAGGCACACTAACCGTGTAAAAGACCTACCAAGGTGACAGCAGCATATCCAAAACCTTGCTCCCTCTTCGTCATTCTGCTCAGAACTCGCCACAGCCTAAGGCCCAGTTTCTGGCTTGAGCTAGGGTTAGGGTTAGGGTTAGGGTTAGGCTTACGCCTAGGGTTAGGGTTGAGGAAACCACAAAGCCAGGAGCTCCCGGCGTACTCACCATGCAAAAGACATACCATGGTGACCACAGCACATCCGAAACCTTGCTCCCTCTTCCTCTTTCTGCTCAGAACTCGCCACAACCCTCTGCTGGATTTCTGGCACAAGGTAGGGTTAGGGTTAGGGTTATGCCTAGGGTTTGGGTTGAGAAAACCACAAAGCCAGGAGCTCCAGGGACACTGATCATGCGAAAGGCAGGACAAGTTACACACAGCACATTCAAAACCTTGCTCCCTCTTCTTCTTTCTGCAAGGGTTAGGGTTAGAGTTAGGGGCTCGGTTTAGGGTTAGTGTTAGGGGTTAGGGTTCGTGTTATGCCTAGGGTTAGGATTGAGAAAACCACAAAGCCAGGAGACCCAGGCACACTAACCGTGTAAAAGACCTACCAAGGTGACAGCAGCATATCCAAAACCTTGCTCCCTCTTCGTCATTCTGCTCAGAACTCGCCACAGCCTAAGGCCCAGTTTCTGGCTTGAGCTAGGGTTAGGGTTAGGGTTAGGGTTAGGCTTACGCCTAGGGTTAGGGTTGAGGAAACCACAAAGCCAGGAGCTCCAGGCGTACTCACCATGCAAAAGACATACCATGGTGACCGCAGCACATCCGAAACCTTGCTCCCTCTTCCTCTTTCTGCTCAGAACTCGCCACAACCCTCTGCCGGATTTCTGGCTCAAGGTAGGGTTAGGGTTAGGGTTATGCCTAGGGTTTGGGTTGAGAAAACCACAAAGCCAGGAGCTCCAGGGACACTGATCATGCGAAAGGCAGGACAAGTTAAGCACGGCACATCCAAAACCTTGCTCCCTCTTCTTCTTTCTGCAAGGGTTAGGGTTAGAGTTAGGGGCTCGGTTTAGTAGGGTTAGTGTTAGGGGTTAGGGTTCGTGTTATGCCTAGGGTTAGGATTGAGAAAACCACAAAGCCAGGAGACCCAGGCACACTAACCGTGTAAAAGACCTACCAAGGTGACAGCAGCATATCCAAAACCTTGCTCCCTCTTCGTCATTCTGCTCAGAACTCGCCACAGCCTAAGGCCCAGTTTCTGGCTTGAGCTAGGGTTAGGGTTTGGTTTAGGGTTAGGGTTAGGGTTAGGCTTACGCCTAGGGTTAGGGTTGAGGAAACCACAAAGCCAGGAGCTCCCGGCGTACTCACCATGCAAAAGACATACCATGGTGACCACAGCAAATCCGAAACCTTGCTCCCTCTTCCTCTTTCTGCTCAGAAGTCGCCACAACCCTCTGCTGGATTTCTGGCTCAAGGTAGGGTTAGGGTTAGGGTTATGCCTAGGGTTTGGGTTGAGAAAACCACAAAGCCAGGAGCTCCAGGGACACTGATCATGCGAAAGGCAGGACAAGTTACGCACGGCACATCCAAAACCTTGCTCCCTCTTCTTCTTTCTGCAAGGGTAAGGGTTAGGGTTAGGGGCTCGGGTTTGGGTTAGGCTTGGGGGTTAGGGTTCGGGTTATGCCTGGGGTTAGGATTGAGAAAACCACAAAGCCAGGAAACCCAGGGACACTAACCATGTAAAAGGCAGGCCAGCTTAAGCATGGCATATCAAAACCTTCCTCCCTCTTCCTCTTTCTGCGCGGAACTCACCATAGCCCGATGACCGATTAGTGGCTCAATCTACGGTTAGGGTTAGGGTTAGGCGTTCTCCTAGGGTTAGGCTTGAGAAAACCACAAAGCCAGGAGCTCCAGGGATACTCAGCATGTAAAAGGCATACCAAGGTGAGGAGGACACCGCCCAAACCTTGCTCCCTCTTTGTCATTCTGCTCAGAACTTGCCACAACACTCTGCCGGATTTCTGGCTCAAGGTAGGGTTAGGGATAGGGTTAGGCCTTGGGTTAGGGTAAGGGTTACTCCTAGGGTTAAGGTTGAGAAAACCACAAAGCCAGGGGACCCAGGGACACTAACCATGCAAAAGGCCGGTCAAGTTAAGCACAGCACATCAAAACCTTGCTCCCTCTTTCTCTTTCTGCTCGGAACTCACCACAGCCTAAGGCCCAGTTTCTGGCTTGAGCTAGGGTTAGGGTTTGGTTTAGGGTTAGGGTTAGGGTTAGGCTTACGCCTAGGGTTAGGGTTGAGGAAACCACAAAGCCAGGAGCTCCCGGCGTACTCACCATGCAAAAGACATACCATGGTGACCACAGCACATCCGAAACCTTGCTCCCTCTTCCTCTTTCTGCTCAGAACTCGCCACAACCCTCTGCCGGATTTCTGGCTCAAGGTAGGGTTAGGGTTATGCCTAGGGTTTGGGTTGAGAAAACCACAAAGCCAGGAGCTCCAGGGACACTGATCATGCGAAAGGCAGGACAAGTTACGCACGGCACATCCAAAACCTTGCTCCCTCTTCTTCTTTCTGCAAGGGTAAGGGTTAGGGTTAGGGGCTCGGGTTTGGGTTAGGCTTAGGGGTTAGGGTTAGGGTTATGCCTGGGGTTAGGATTGAGAAAACCACAAAGCCAGGAAACCCAGGGACACTAACCATGTAAAAGGCAGGCCAGCTTAAGCATGGCATATCAAAACCTTCCTCCCTCTTCCTCTTTCTGCGCGGAACTCACCATAGCCCGATGACCGATTAGTGGCTCAATCTACGGTTAGGGTTAGGGTTAGGCGTTTTCCTAGGGTTAGGCTTGAGAAAACCACAAAGCCAGGAGCTCCAGGGATACTCAGCATGTAAAAGGCATACCAAGGTGAGGAGGACACCGCCCAAACCTTGCTCCCTCTTTGTCATTCTGCTCAGAATTGCCACAACCCTCTGCCGGATTTCTGGCTCAAGGTAGGGTTAGGGATAGGGTTAGGCCTTGGGTTAGGGTTAGGGTTATGCCTAGGGTTTGGGTTCAGAAAACCACAAAGCCAGGAGCTCCAGGGACACTGATCATGCGAAAGGCAGGACAAGTTAGGCACGGCACATCCAAAACCTTGCTCCCTCTTCTTCTTTCTGCAAGGGTTAGGGTTAGAGTTAGGGGCTCGGTTTAGGGTTAGTGTTAGGGGTTAGGTTTAGGGTTATGCCTAGGGTTAGGATTGAGAAAACCACAAAGCCAGGAGACTCAGGGACACTAACCGTGTAAAAGACCTACCAAGGTGACAGCAGCATATCCAAAACCTTGCTCCCTCTTCGTCATTCTGCTCAGAACTCGCCACAGCCTAAGGCCCAGTTTCTGGCTTGAGCTAGGGTTAGGGTTAGGGTTAGGGTTAGGGTTAGGGTTAGGGTTAGGCTTACGCCTAGGGTTAGGGTTGAGGAAACCACAAAGCCAGGAGCTCCAGGCGTACTCACCATGCAAAAGACATACCATGGTGACCGCAGCACATCCGAAACCTTGCTCCCTCTTCCTCTTTCTGCTCAGAACTCGCCACAACCCTCTGCTGGATTTCTGGCTCAAGGTAGGGTTAGGGTTAGGGTTATGCCTAGGGTTTGGGTTGAGAAAACCACAAAGCCAGGAGCTCCAGGGACACTGATCATGCGAAAGGCAGGACACGTTCCGCACGGCACATCCAAAACCTTGCTCCCTCTTCTTCTTTCTGCAAGGGTAAGGGTTAGGGTTAGGGGCTCGGGTTTGGGTTAGGCTTAGGGGTTAGGGTTTGTGTTATGCCTGGGGTTAGGATTGAGAAAACCACAAAGCCAGGAAACCCAGGGACACTAACCATGTAAAAGGCAGGCCAGCTTAAGCATGGCATATCAAAACCTTCCTCCCTCTTCCTCTTTCTGTGCGGAACTCACCATAGCCCGATGACCGATTAGTGGCTCAATCTACGGTTAGGGTTAGGGTTAGGCGTTTTCCTAGGGTTAGGCTTGAGAAAACCACAAAGCCAGGAGCTCCAGGGATACTCAGCATGTAAAAGGCATACCAAGGTGAGGAGGACACAGCCCAAACCTTGCTCCCTCTTTGTCATTCTGCTCAGAATTGCCACAACCCTCTGCCGGATTTCTGGCTCAAGGTAGGGTTAGGGATAGGGTTAGGCCTTGGGTTAGGGTTAGGGTTATGCCTAGGGTTTGGGTTCAGAAAACCACAAAGCCAGGAGCTCCAGGGACACTGATCATGCGAAAGGCAGGACAAGTTAGGCACGGCACATCCAAAACCTTGCTCCCTCTTCTTCTTTCTGCAAGGGTTAGGGTTAGAGTTATGGGCTCGGTTTAGGGTTAGTGTTAGGGGTTAGGTTTAGGGTTATGCCTAGGGTTAGGATTGAGAAAACCACAAAGCCAGGAGACTCAGGGACACTAACCGTGTAAAAGACCTACCAAGGTGACAGCAGCATATCCAAAACCTTGCTCCCTCTTCGTCATTCTGCTCAGAACTCGCCACAGCCTAAGGCCCAGTTTCTGGCTTGAGCTAGGGTTAGGGTTAGGGTTAGGGTTAGGGTTAGGGTTAGGCTTACGCCTAGGGTTAGGGTTGAGGAAACCACAAAGCCAGGAGCTCCCGGCGTACTCACCATGCAAAAGACATACCATGGGGACCACAGCACATCCGAAACCTTGCTCCCTCTTCCTCTTTCTGCTCAGAACTCGCCACAACCCTCTGCCGGATTTCTGGCTCAAGGTAGGGTTAGGGTTATGCCTAGGGTTAGGGTTCACAAAACCACAAAGCCAGGAGCTCCAGGGACACTGATCATGCGAAAGGCAGGACACGTTACGCACGGCACATCCAAAACCTTGCTCCCTCTTCTTCTTTCTGCAAGGGTTAGGGTTAGGGTTAGGGGCTCGGGTTTGGGTTAGGCTTAGGGGTTAGGGTTTGTGTTATGCCTGGGGTTAGGATTGAGAAAACCACAAAGCCAGGAAACCCAGGGACACTAACCATGTAAAAGGCAGGCCAGCTTAAGCATGGCATATCAAAACCTTCCTCCCTCTTCCTCTTTCTGCGCGGAACTCACCATAGCCCGATGACCGATTAGTGGCTCAATCTACGGTTAGGGTTAGGGTTAGGCGTTCTCCTAGGGTTAGGCTTGAGAAAACCACAAAGCCAGGAGCTCCAGGGATACTCAGCATGCAAAAGGCATACCAAGGTGAGGAGGACACAGCCCAAACCTTGCTCCCTCTTTGTCATTCTGCTCAGAATTGCCACAACCCTCTGCCGGATTTCTGGCTCAAGGTAGGGTTAGGGATAGGGTTAGGCCTTGGGTTAGGGTTAGGGTTACTCCTAGGGTTAAGGTTGAGAAAACCACAAAGCCAGGAGCTCCAGGGACACTGATCATGCGAAAGGCAGGCCAAGTTAAGCACGGCACACCCAAAACCTTGCTCCCTCTTCTTCTTTCTGCAAGGGTAAGGGTTAGGGTTAGGGGCTCGGTATAGGGTTAGGGTTAGGGGTTAGGGTTCGTGTTATGCCTAGGGTTAGGATTGAGAAAACCACAAAGCCAGGAGATCCAGGCACACTAACCGTGTAAAAGACCTACCAAGGTGACAGCAGCATATCCAAAACCTTGCTCCCTCTTCGTCATTCTGCTCAGAACTCGCCACAGCCTAAGGCCCAGTTTCTGGTTTGAGCTAGGGTTAGGGTTTGGTTTAGGGTAAGGGTTGGGGTTAGGCTTACGCCTAGGGTTAGGCTTGAGGAAACCACAAAGCCAGGAGCTCCCGGCGTACTCACCATGCAAAAGACATACCATGGTGACCACAGCACATCCAAAACCTTGCTCCCTCTTCCTCTTTCTGCTCAGAACTCGCCACAACCCTCTGCCGGATTTCTGGCTCAAGGTAGGGTTAGGGTTAAGGTTACGCCTAGGGTTTGGGTTGAGAAAACCACAAAGCCAGGAGCTCCAGGGACACTGATCATGCGAAAGGCAGGCCAAGTTAAGCACAGCACATCCTAAACCTTGCTCCCTCTTCTTTCTGCAAGGGTTAGGGTTAGGGTTAGGGGCTCGGGTTAGGGTTAGGATTAGGGGTTAGGGTTATGCCTAGGGTTAGGATTGAGAAAACCACAAAGCCAGGAGACCCAGGCACACTAACCATGCAAAAGACCTACCAAGGTGACAGCAGCATATCCAAAACCTTGCTCCCTCTTCGTCATTCTGCTCAGAACTCGCCACAGCCTAAGGCCCAGTTTCTGGCTTGAGCTAGGGTTAGGGTTTGGTTTAGGGTTAGGGTTAGGGTTAGGCTTACGCCTAGGGTTAGAGTTGAGGAAACCACAAAGCCAGGAGCTCCCGGCGTACTCACCATGCAAAAGACATACCATGGTGACCGCAGCACATCCAAAACCTTGCTCCCTCTTCCTCTTTCTGCTCAGAACTCGCCACAACCCTCTGCTGGATTTCTGGCTCAAGGTAGGGTTAGGGTTAGGGTTATGCCTAGGGTTTGGGTTGAGAAAACCACAAAGCCAGGAGCTCCAGGGACACTGATCATGCGAAAGGCAGGACAAGTTAGGCACGGCACATCCAAAACCTTGCTCCCTCTTCTTCTTTCTGCAAGGGTTAGGGTTAGAGTTAGGGGCTCGGTTTAGGGTTAGTGTTAGGGGTTAGGGTTATGCCTAGGGTTAGGATTGAGAAAACCACAAAGCCAGGAGACTCAGGGACACTAACCGTGTAAAAGACCTACCAAGGTGACAGCAGCATATCCAAAACCTTGCTCCCTCTTCGTCATTCTGCTCAGAACTCGCCACAGCCTAAGGCCCAGTTTCTGGCTTGAGCTAGGGTTAGGGTTAGGGTTAGGGTTAGGCTTACGCCTAGGGTTAGGGTTGAGGAAACCACAAAGCCAGGAGCTCCCGGCGTACTCACCATGCAAAAGACATACCATGGTGACCACAGCACATCCGAAACCTTGCTCCCTCTTCCTCTTTCTGCTCAGAACTCGCCACAACCCTCTGCCGGATTTCTGGCTCAAGGTAGGGTTAGGGTTATGCCTAGGGTTTGGGTTCAGAAAACCACAAAGCCAGGAGCTCCAGGGACACTGATCATGCGAAAGGCAGGACACGTTACGCACGGCACATCCAAAACCTTGCTCCCTCTTCTTCTTTCTGCAAGGGTAAGGGTTAGGGTTAGGGGCTCGGGTTTGGGTTAGGCTTAGGGGTTAGGGTTTGTGTTATGCCTGGGGTTAGGATTGAGAAAACCACAAAGCCAGGAAACCCAGGGACACTAACCATGTAAAAGGCAGGCCAGCTTAAGCATGGCATATCAAAACCTTCCTCCCTCTTCCTCTTTCTGTGCGGAACTCACCATAGCCCGATGACCGATTAGTGGCTCAATCTACGGTTAGGGTTAGGGTTAGGCGTTCTCCTAGGGTTAGGCTTGAGAAAACCACAAAGCCAGGAGCTCCAGGGATACTCAGCATGCAAAAGGCATACCAAGGTGAGGAGGACACAGCCCAAACCTTGCTCCCTCTTTGTCATTCTGCTCAGAATTGCCACAACCCTCTGCCGGATTTCTGGCTCAAGGTAGGGTTAGGGATAGGGTTAGGCCTTGGGTTAGGGTTAGGGTTACTCCTAGGGTTAAGGTTGAGAAAACCACAAAGCCAGGAGCTCCAGGGACACTGATCATGCGAAAGGCAGGCCAAGTTAAGCACGGCACACCCAAAACCTTGCTCCCTCTTCTTCTTTCTGCAAGGGTAAGGGTTAGGGTTAGGGTTAGGGTTAGGGTTAGGGTTAGGGTTAGGGTTAGGGTTAGGGTTAGGGTTAGGGTTAGGGTTAGGGGCTCGGTATAGGGTTAGTGTTAGGGGTTAGGGTTCGTGTTATGCCTAGGGTTAGGATTGAGAAAACCACAAAGCCAGGAGATCCAGGCACACTAACCGTGTAAAAGACCTACCAAGGTGACAGCAGCATATCCAAAACCTTGCTCCCTCTTCGTCATTCTGCTCAGAACTCGCCACAGCCTAAGGCCCAGTTTCTGGCTTGAGCTAGGGTTAGGGTTTGGTTTAGGGTAAGGGTTGGGGTTAGGCTTACGCCTAGGGTTAGGCTTGAGGAAACCACAAAGCCAGGAGCTCCCGGCGTACTCACCATGCAAAAGACATACCATGGTGACCGCAGCACATCCAAAACCTTGCTCCCTCTTCCTCTTTCTGCTCAGAACTCGCCACAACCCTCTGCCGGATTTCTGGCTCAAGGTAGGGTTAGGGTTAAGGTTACGCCTAGGGTTTGGGTTGAGAAAACCACAAAGCCAGGAGCTCCAGGGACACTGATCATGCGAAAGGCAGGCCAAGTTAAGCACAGCACATCCTAAACCTTGCTCCCTCTTCTTTCTGCAAGGGTTAGGGTTAGGGTTAGGGGCTCGGGTTAGGGTTAGGATTAGGGGTTAGGGTTATGCCTAGGGTTAGGATTGAGAAAACCACAAAGCCAGGAGACCCAGGCACACTAACCATGCAAAAGACCTACCAAGGTGACAGCAGCATATCCAAAACCTTGCTCCCTCTTCGTCATTCTGCTCAGAACTCGCCACAGCCTAAGGCCCAGTTTCTGGCTTGAGCTAGGGTTAGGGTTTGGTTTAGGGTTAGGGTTAGGGTTAGGCTTACGCCTAGGGTTAGAGTTGAGGAAACCACAAAGCCAGGAGCTCCCGGCGTACTCACCATGCAAAAGACATACCATGGTGACCGCAGCACATCCAAAACCTTGCTCCCTCTTCCTCTTTCTGCTCAGAACTCGCCACAACCCTCTGCTGGATTTCTGGCTCAAGGTAGGGTTAGGGTTAGGGTTATGCCTAGGGTTTGGGTTGAGAAAAAAACAAAGCCAGGAGCTCCAGGGACACTGATCATGCGAAAGGCAGGACACGTTACGCACGGCACATCCAAAACCTTGCTCCCTCTTCTTCTTTCTGCAAGGGTAAGGGTTAGGGTTAGGGGCTCGGGTTTGGGTTAGGCTTAGGGGTTAGGGTTTGTGTTATGCCTGGGGTTAGGATTGAGAAAACCACAAAGCCAGGAAACCCAGGGACACTAACCATGTAAAAGGCAGGCCAGCTTAAGCATGGCATATCAAAACCTTCCTCCCTCTTCCTCTTTCTGCGCGGAACTCACCATAGCCCGATGACCGATTAGTGGCTCAATCTACGGTTAGGGTTAGGGTTAGGCGTTCTCCTAGGGTTAGGCTTGAGAAAACCACAAAGCCAGGAGCTCCAGGGATACTCAGCATGCAAAAGGCATACCAAGGTGAGGAGGACACAGCCCAAACCTTGCTCCCTCTTTGTCATTCTGCTCAGAATTGCCACAACCCTCTGCCGGATTTCTGGCTCAAGGTAGGGTTAGGGATAGGGTTAGGCCTTGGGTTAGGGTTAGGGTTACTCCTAGGGTTAAGGTTGAGAAAACCACAAAGCCAGGAGCTCCAGGGACACTGATCATGCGAAAGGCAGGCCAAGTTAAGCACGGCACACCCAAAACCTTGCTCCCTCTTCTTCTTTCTGCAAGGGTAAGGGTTAGGGTTAGGGGCTCGGTATAGGGTTAGGGTTAGGGGTTAGGGTTCGTGTTATGCCTAGGGTTAGGATTGAGAAAACCACAAAGCCAGGAGATCCAGGCACACTAACCGTGTAAAAGACCTACCAAGGTGACAGCAGCATATCCAAAACCTTGCTCCCTCTTCGTCATTCTGCTCAGAACTCGCCACAGCCTAAGGCCCAGTTTCTGGCTTGAGCTAGGGTTAGGGTTTGGTTTAGGGTTAGGGTTAGGCTTACGCCTAGGGTTAGGGTTGAGGAAACCACAAAGCCAGGAGCTCCCGGCGTACTCACCATGCAAAAGACATACCATGGTGACCGCAGCACATCCAAAACCTTGCTCCCTCTTCCTCTTTCTGCTCAGAACTCGCCACAACCCTCTGCCGGATTTCTGGCTCAAGGTAGGGTTAGGGTTATGCCTAGGGTTTGGGTTGAGAAAACCACAAAGCCAGGAGCTCCAGGGACACTGATCATGCGAAAGGCAGGACACGTTACGCACGGCACATCCAAAACCTTGCTCCCTCTTCTTCTTTCTGCAAGGGTAAGGGTTAGGGTTAGGGGCTCGGGTTTGGGTTAGGCTTAGGGGTTAGGGTTTGTGTTATGCCTGGGGTTAGGATTGAGAAAACCACAAAGCCAGGAAACCCAGGGACACTAACCATGTAAAAGGCAGGCCAGCTTAAGCATGGCATATCAAAACCTTCCTCCCTCTTCCTCTTTCTGTGCGGAACTCACCATAGCCCGATGACCGATTAGTGGCTCAATCTACGGTTAGGGTTAGGGTTAGGCGTTCTCCTAGGGTTAGGCTTGAGAAAACCACAAAGCCAGGAGCTCCAGGGATACTCAGCATGCAAAAGGCATACCAAGGTGAGGAGGACACAGCCCAAACCTTGCTCCCTCTTTGTCATTCTGCTCAGAACTTGCCACAACCCTCTGCCGGATTTCTGGCTCAAGGTACGGTTAGGGATAGGGTTACGCCTTGGGTTAGGGTTAGGGTTACGCCTAGGGTTAAGGTTGAGAAAACCACAAAGCCAGGAGCTCCAGGGACACTGATCATGCAAAAGGCAGGCCAAGTTAAGCGTGGCACATCCAAAACCTTGCTCCCTCTTCTTCTTTCTGCAAGGGTTAGGGTTAGGGGCTCGGGTGAGGGTTAGGGGTTAGGGTTAGGGGTTAGGGTTAGGGTTTTGCCTAGGGTTAGGATTGAGAAAACCACAAAGCCAGGGGACCCAGGCACACTAACCATGCAAAAGGCCGGTCAAGTTAAGCACAGCACATCAAAACCCTGCTCCCTCTTCCTCTTTCTGCTTGGAACTCACCACAGCCCAATGCCCAGTTTCTGGCTCGGCCTAGGGTTAGGGTTAGGGTTTGGTTTAGGGTTAGGGTTAGGGTTAGCTAACGCCTAGGGTTAGGCTTGAGGAAACCACAAAGCCAGGAGCTCCAGGCGTACTCACAAAGCAAAAGGCATACCAAGGTGACCGCAGCACATCCAAAACCTTGCTCCCTCTTCTTCTTTCTGCAAGGGTTAGGGTTAGGGGCTCGGGTTTGGGTTAGGCTTAGGGGTTAGGGTTATGCCTAGGCTTAGGATTAAGAAAACCACAAAGCCAGGAGACCCAGGGACACTAACCATACAAAAGGCAGTCCAAGTTAAGCATGGCATATCAAAACCTTCCTCCCTCTTCCTCTTTCTGCTCGGAACTCACCACAGACCGATGCCCGATTACTGGCTCAATCTATGGTTAGAGTTAGGTTTAGGCGTTCTCCGAGGGTTAGGCTTGAGAAAACCACAAAGCCAGGAGACCCAGGGACACTAACCATGTAAGAGACCTACCAAGGTGACAGCAGCATATCCAAAACCTTGCTCCCTCTTCGTCATTCTGCTCAGAACTCGCCACAGCCTAAGGCCCAGTTTCTGGCTTGAGCTAGGGTTAGGGTTAGGGTTAGGGTTAGGCTTACGCCTAGGGTTAGGGTTGAGGAAACCACAAAGCCAGGAGCTCCCGGCGTACTCACCATGCAAAAGACATACCATGGTGACCACAGCACAACCGAAACCTTGCTCCCTCTTCCTCTTTCTGCTCAGAACTCGCCACAACCCTCTGCCGGATTTCTGGCTCAAGGTAGGGTTAGGGTTATGCCTAGGGTTTGGGTTGAGAAAACCACAAAGCCAGGAGCTCCAGGGACACTGATCATGTGAAAGGCAGGCCAAGTTAAGCACGGCACATCCAAATCCTTGCTCCCTCTTCTTCTTTCTGCAAGGGTTAGGGTTAGGGGCTCGGGTTAGGGTTAGGGGTTAGGGTTAGGGGTAGGGTTAGGTTTAGCGTTTTGACCAGGGTTAGGATTGAGAAAACCACAAAGCCAGGGGACCCAGGCACACTAAGCATGCAAAAGGCAGGCCAAGTTGAGCGTAGCACATCCAAATCCCCTCTCCCTCTTCGTCATTCTGCTCGGAACTCACCACAGCCCAATGCCCGATTTCTGCCTCAGTCTAGGGTTAGGCTTAGGGCTAGGGTTAGGGTTATGCCTAGGGTTAGGGTTATGCCTAGGGTTAGGGTTCACAAAACCACAAAGCCAGGGGACCCAGGGATACTCACCATGCAAAAGGCAGGCCAAGTTGAGCGTAGCACATCCAAATCCCCTCTCCCTCTTCGTCATTCTGCTCGGAACTTACCACAGCCCAATGCCAGATTACTGGCTCAGTCTAGGGTTAGGCTTAGGGCTAGGGTTAGGGTTATGCCTAGGGTTAGGGTTCACAAAACCACAAAGCCAGGAGCTCCAGGGATACTCACCATGCAAAAGGCAGGCCAAGTTGAGTGTAGCACATCCAAATCCTTGCTCCCTCTTTGTCATTCTGCTCGGAACTCACCACAGCCCCATGCCCGATTACTGGCTCAGTCTAGGGTTAGGCTTAGGGCTAGGGTTAGGGTTATGCCTAGGGTTAGGGTTCACAAAACCACAAAGCCAGGAGCTCCAGGGATACTCACCATGCAAAAGGCAGGCCAAGTTGAGCGTAGCACATCCAAATCCTTGCTCCCTCTTCTTTCTGCAAGGGTTAGGGTTAGGGTTAGGGGCTCGGGTTAGGGTTAGGATTAGGGGTTAGGGTTATGCCTAGGGTTAGGATTGAGAAAACCACAAAGCCAGGAGACCCAGGCACACTAACCATGCAAAAGACCTACCAAGGTGACAGCAGCATATCCAAAACCTTGCTCCCTCTTCGTCATTCTGCTCAGAACTCGCCACAGCCTAAGGCCCAGTTTCTGGCTTGAGCTAGGGTTAGGGTTTGGTTTAGGGTTAGGGTTAGGGTTAGGCTTACGCCTAGGGTTAGAGTTGAGGAAACCACAAAGCCAGGAGCTCCCGGCGTACTCACCATGCAAAAGACATACCATGGTGACCGCAGCACATCCAAAACCTTGCTCCCTCTTCCTCTTTCTGCTCAGAACTCGCCACAACCCTCTGCTGGATTTCTGGCTCAAGGTAGGGTTAGGGTTAGGGTTATGCCTAGGGTTTGGGTTGAGAAAACCACAAAGCCAGGAGCTCCAGGGACACTGATCATGCGAAAGGCAGGACAAGTTAGGCACGGCACATCCAAAACCTTGCTCCCTCTTCTTCTTTCTGCAAGGGTTAGGGTTAGAGTTAGGGGCTCGGTTTAGGGTTAGTGTTAGGGGTTAGGGTTATGCCTAGGGTTAGGATTGAGAAAACCACAAAGCCAGGAGACTCAGGGACACTAACCGTGTAAAAGACCTACCAAGGTGACAGCAGCATATCCAAAACCTTGCTCCCTCTTCGTCATTCTGCTCAGAACTCGCCACAGCCTAAGGCCCAGTTTCTGGCTTGAGCTAGGGTTAGGGTTAGGGTTAGGGTTAGGCTTACGCCTAGGGTTAGGGTTGAGGAAACCACAAAGCCAGGAGCTCCCGGCGTACTCACCATGCAAAAGACATACCATGGTGACCACAGCACATCCGAAACCTTGCTCCCTCTTCCTCTTTCTGCTCAGAACTCGCCACAACCCTCTGCCGGATTTCTGGCTCAAGGTAGGGTTAGGGTTATGCCTAGGGTTTGGGTTCAGAAAACCACAAAGCCAGGAGCTCCAGGGACACTGATCATGCGAAAGGCAGGACACGTTACGCACGGCACATCCAAAACCTTGCTCCCTCTTCTTCTTTCTGCAAGGGTAAGGGTTAGGGTTAGGGGCTCGGGTTTGGGTTAGGCTTAGGGGTTAGGGTTTGTGTTATGCCTGGGGTTAGGATTGAGAAAACCACAAAGCCAGGAAACCCAGGGACACTAACCATGTAAAAGGCAGGCCAGCTTAAGCATGGCATATCAAAACCTTCCTCCCTCTTCCTCTTTCTGTGCGGAACTCACCATAGCCCGATGACCGATTAGTGGCTCAATCTACGGTTAGGGTTAGGGTTAGGCGTTCTCCTAGGGTTAGGCTTGAGAAAACCACAAAGCCAGGAGCTCCAGGGATACTCAGCATGCAAAAGGCATACCAAGGTGAGGAGGACACAGCCCAAACCTTGCTCCCTCTTTGTCATTCTGCTCAGAATTGCCACAACCCTCTGCCGGATTTCTGGCTCAAGGTAGGGTTAGGGATAGGGTTAGGCCTTGGGTTAGGGTTAGGGTTACTCCTAGGGTTAAGGTTGAGAAAACCACAAAGCCAGGAGCTCCAGGGACACTGATCATGCGAAAGGCAGGCCAAGTTAAGCACGGCACACCCAAAACCTTGCTCCCTCTTCTTCTTTCTGCAAGGGTAAGGGTTAGGGTTAGGGTTAGGGTTAGGGTTAGGGTTAGGGTTAGGGTTAGGGTTAGGGTTAGGGTTAGGGTTAGGGGCTCGGTATAGGGTTAGTGTTAGGGGTTAGGGTTCGTGTTATGCCTAGGGTTAGGATTGAGAAAACCACAAAGCCAGGAGATCCAGGCACACTAACCGTGTAAAAGACCTACCAAGGTGACAGCAGCATATCCAAAACCTTGCTCCCTCTTCGTCATTCTGCTCAGAACTCGCCACAGCCTAAGGCCCAGTTTCTGGCTTGAGCTAGGGTTAGGGTTTGGTTTAGGGTAAGGGTTGGGGTTAGGCTTACGCCTAGGGTTAGGCTTGAGGAAACCACAAAGCCAGGAGCTCCCGGCGTACTCACCATGCAAAAGACATACCATGGTGACCGCAGCACATCCAAAACCTTGCTCCCTCTTCCTCTTTCTGCTCAGAACTCGCCACAACCCTCTGCCGGATTTCTGGCTCAAGGTAGGGTTAGGGTTAAGGTTACGCCTAGGGTTTGGGTTGAGAAAACCACAAAGCCAGGAGCTCCAGGGACACTGATCATGCGAAAGGCAGGCCAAGTTAAGCACAGCACATCCTAAACCTTGCTCCCTCTTCTTTCTGCAAGGGTTAGGGTTAGGGTTAGGGGCTCGGGTTAGGGTTAGGATTAGGGGTTAGGGTTATGCCTAGGGTTAGGATTGAGAAAACCACAAAGCCAGGAGACCCAGGCACACTAACCATGCAAAAGACCTACCAAGGTGACAGCAGCATATCCAAAACCTTGCTCCCTCTTCGTCATTCTGCTCAGAACTCGCCACAGCCTAAGGCCCAGTTTCTGGCTTGAGCTAGGGTTAGGGTTTGGTTTAGGGTTAGGGTTAGGGTTAGGCTTACGCCTAGGGTTAGAGTTGAGGAAACCACAAAGCCAGGAGCTCCCGGCGTACTCACCATGCAAAAGACATACCATGGTGACCGCAGCACATCCAAAACCTTGCTCCCTCTTCCTCTTTCTGCTCAGAACTCGCCACAACCCTCTGCTGGATTTCTGGCTCAAGGTAGGGTTAGGGTTAGGGTTATGCCTAGGGTTTGGGTTGAGAAAAAAACAAAGCCAGGAGCTCCAGGGACACTGATCATGCGAAAGGCAGGACACGTTACGCACGGCACATCCAAAACCTTGCTCCCTCTTCTTCTTTCTGCAAGGGTAAGGGTTAGGGTTAGGGGCTCGGGTTTGGGTTAGGCTTAGGGGTTAGGGTTTGTGTTATGCCTGGGGTTAGGATTGAGAAAACCACAAAGCCAGGAAACCCAGGGACACTAACCATGTAAAAGGCAGGCCAGCTTAAGCATGGCATATCAAAACCTTCCTCCCTCTTCCTCTTTCTGCGCGGAACTCACCATAGCCCGATGACCGATTAGTGGCTCAATCTACGGTTAGGGTTAGGGTTAGGCGTTCTCCTAGGGTTAGGCTTGAGAAAACCACAAAGCCAGGAGCTCCAGGGATACTCAGCATGCAAAAGGCATACCAAGGTGAGGAGGACACAGCCCAAACCTTGCTCCCTCTTTGTCATTCTGCTCAGAATTGCCACAACCCTCTGCCGGATTTCTGGCTCAAGGTAGGGTTAGGGATAGGGTTAGGCCTTGGGTTAGGGTTAGGGTTACTCCTAGGGTTAAGGTTGAGAAAACCACAAAGCCAGGAGCTCCAGGGACACTGATCATGCGAAAGGCAGGCCAAGTTAAGCACGGCACACCCAAAACCTTGCTCCCTCTTCTTCTTTCTGCAAGGGTAAGGGTTAGGGTTAGGGGCTCGGTATAGGGTTAGGGTTAGGGGTTAGGGTTCGTGTTATGCCTAGGGTTAGGATTGAGAAAACCACAAAGCCAGGAGATCCAGGCACACTAACCGTGTAAAAGACCTACCAAGGTGACAGCAGCATATCCAAAACCTTGCTCCCTCTTCGTCATTCTGCTCAGAACTCGCCACAGCCTAAGGCCCAGTTTCTGGCTTGAGCTAGGGTTAGGGTTTGGTTTAGGGTTAGGGTTAGGCTTACGCCTAGGGTTAGGGTTGAGGAAACCACAAAGCCAGGAGCTCCCGGCGTACTCACCATGCAAAAGACATACCATGGTGACCGCAGCACATCCAAAACCTTGCTCCCTCTTCCTCTTTCTGCTCAGAACTCGCCACAACCCTCTGCCGGATTTCTGGCTCAAGGTAGGGTTAGGGTTATGCCTAGGGTTTGGGTTGAGAAAACCACAAAGCCAGGAGCTCCAGGGACACTGATCATGCGAAAGGCAGGACACGTTACGCACGGCACATCCAAAACCTTGCTCCCTCTTCTTCTTTCTGCAAGGGTAAGGGTTAGGGTTAGGGGCTCGGGTTTGGGTTAGGCTTAGGGGTTAGGGTTTGTGTTATGCCTGGGGTTAGGATTGAGAAAACCACAAAGCCAGGAAACCCAGGGACACTAACCATGTAAAAGGCAGGCCAGCTTAAGCATGGCATATCAAAACCTTCCTCCCTCTTCCTCTTTCTGTGCGGAACTCACCATAGCCCGATGACCGATTAGTGGCTCAATCTACGGTTAGGGTTAGGGTTAGGCGTTCTCCTAGGGTTAGGCTTGAGAAAACCACAAAGCCAGGAGCTCCAGGGATACTCAGCATGCAAAAGGCATACCAAGGTGAGGAGGACACAGCCCAAACCTTGCTCCCTCTTTGTCATTCTGCTCAGAACTTGCCACAACCCTCTGCCGGATTTCTGGCTCAAGGTACGGTTAGGGATAGGGTTACGCCTTGGGTTAGGGTTAGGGTTACGCCTAGGGTTAAGGTTGAGAAAACCACAAAGCCAGGAGCTCCAGGGACACTGATCATGCAAAAGGCAGGCCAAGTTAAGCGTGGCACATCCAAAACCTTGCTCCCTCTTCTTCTTTCTGCAAGGGTTAGGGTTAGGGGCTCGGGTGAGGGTTAGGGGTTAGGGTTAGGGGTTAGGGTTAGGGTTTTGCCTAGGGTTAGGATTGAGAAAACCACAAAGCCAGGGGACCCAGGCACACTAACCATGCAAAAGGCCGGTCAAGTTAAGCACAGCACATCAAAACCCTGCTCCCTCTTCCTCTTTCTGCTTGGAACTCACCACAGCCCAATGCCCAGTTTCTGGCTCGGCCTAGGGTTAGGGTTAGGGTTTGGTTTAGGGTTAGGGTTAGGGTTAGCTAACGCCTAGGGTTAGGCTTGAGGAAACCACAAAGCCAGGAGCTCCAGGCGTACTCACAAAGCAAAAGGCATACCAAGGTGACCGCAGCACATCCAAAACCTTGCTCCCTCTTCTTCTTTCTGCAAGGGTTAGGGTTAGGGGCTCGGGTTTGGGTTAGGCTTAGGGGTTAGGGTTATGCCTAGGCTTAGGATTAAGAAAACCACAAAGCCAGGAGACCCAGGGACACTAACCATACAAAAGGCAGTCCAAGTTAAGCATGGCATATCAAAACCTTCCTCCCTCTTCCTCTTTCTGCTCGGAACTCACCACAGACCGATGCCCGATTACTGGCTCAATCTATGGTTAGAGTTAGGTTTAGGCGTTCTCCGAGGGTTAGGCTTGAGAAAACCACAAAGCCAGGAGACCCAGGGACACTAACCATGTAAGAGACCTACCAAGGTGACAGCAGCATATCCAAAACCTTGCTCCCTCTTCGTCATTCTGCTCAGAACTCGCCACAGCCTAAGGCCCAGTTTCTGGCTTGAGCTAGGGTTAGGGTTAGGGTTAGGGTTAGGCTTACGCCTAGGGTTAGGGTTGAGGAAACCACAAAGCCAGGAGCTCCCGGCGTACTCACCATGCAAAAGACATACCATGGTGACCACAGCACAACCGAAACCTTGCTCCCTCTTCCTCTTTCTGCTCAGAACTCGCCACAACCCTCTGCCGGATTTCTGGCTCAAGGTAGGGTTAGGGTTATGCCTAGGGTTTGGGTTGAGAAAACCACAAAGCCAGGAGCTCCAGGGACACTGATCATGTGAAAGGCAGGCCAAGTTAAGCACGGCACATCCAAATCCTTGCTCCCTCTTCTTCTTTCTGCAAGGGTTAGGGTTAGGGGCTCGGGTTAGGGTTAGGGGTTAGGGTTAGGGGTAGGGTTAGGTTTAGCGTTTTGACCAGGGTTAGGATTGAGAAAACCACAAAGCCAGGGGACCCAGGCACACTAAGCATGCAAAAGGCAGGCCAAGTTGAGCGTAGCACATCCAAATCCCCTCTCCCTCTTCGTCATTCTGCTCGGAACTCACCACAGCCCAATGCCCGATTTCTGCCTCAGTCTAGGGTTAGGCTTAGGGCTAGGGTTAGGGTTATGCCTAGGGTTAGGGTTATGCCTAGGGTTAGGGTTCACAAAACCACAAAGCCAGGGGACCCAGGGATACTCACCATGCAAAAGGCAGGCCAAGTTGAGCGTAGCACATCCAAATCCCCTCTCCCTCTTCGTCATTCTGCTCGGAACTTACCACAGCCCAATGCCAGATTACTGGCTCAGTCTAGGGTTAGGCTTAGGGCTAGGGTTAGGGTTATGCCTAGGGTTAGGGTTCACAAAACCACAAAGCCAGGAGCTCCAGGGATACTCACCATGCAAAAGGCAGGCCAAGTTGAGTGTAGCACATCCAAATCCTTGCTCCCTCTTTGTCATTCTGCTCGGAACTCACCACAGCCCCATGCCCGATTACTGGCTCAGTCTAGGGTTAGGCTTAGGGCTAGGGTTAGGGTTATGCCTAGGGTTAGGGTTCACAAAACCACAAAGCCAGGAGCTCCAGGGATACTCCCCATGCAAAAGGCAGGCCAAGTTGAGCGTAGCACATCCAAATCCCCTCTCCCTCTTCATCATTCTGCTCGGAACTCCCCACAGCCCAATGCCCGATTTCTGCCTCAGTCTACGGTTAAGCTTAGGGCTAGGGTTAGGGTTATGCCTAGGGTTAGGGTTCAGAAAACCACAAAGCCAGGAGCTCCAGGGATACTCCCCATGCAAAAGGCAGGCCAAGTTGAGCGTAGCACATCCAAATCCCCTCTCCCTCTTCGTCATTCTGCTCGGAACTCACCACAGCCCAATGCCCGATTACTGCCTCAGTCTAGGGTTAGGCTTAGGGCTAGGATTAGGGTTATGCTTAGGGTTAGGGTTCAGAAAACCACAAAGCCAGGAGCTCCAGGGGTACTCACCATGCAAAAGGCAGGCCAAGTTGAGCGTAGCACATCCAAATCCCCTCTCCCTCTTCGTCATTCTGCTCGGAACTCCCCACAGCCCAATGCCCGATTTCTGCCTCAGTCTAGGGTTCGGCTTAGGGCTAGGGTTAGGGTTATGCCTAGGGTTAGGGTTCACAAAACCACAAAGCCAGGAGCTCCAGGGACACTCCCCATGCAAAAGGCAGGCCAAGTTGAGCATAGCACATCCAAATCCTTGCTCCCTCTTCATCATTCTGCTCGGAACTCACCACAGCCCCATGCCCGATTTCTGCCTCAGTCTAGGGTTAGGTTTAGGGCTAGGGTTAGGGTTATGCCTAGGGTTAGGGTTCAGAAAACCACAAAGCCAGGAGCTCCAGGGATACTCCCCATGCAAAAGGCAGGCCAAGTTGAGCGTAGCACATCCAAATCCTTGCTCCCTCTTCGTCATTCTGCTCGGAACTCCCCACAGCCCAATGCCCGATTTCTGCCTCAGTCTACGGTTAGGCTTAGGGCTAGGGTTAGGGTTATGCCTAGGGTTAGGGTTCACAAAACCACAAAGCCAGGAGCTCCAGGGATACTCCCCATGCAAAAGGCAGGCCAAGTTGAGCGTAGCACATCCAAATCCCCTCTCCCTCTTCGTCATTCTGCTCGGAACTCACCACAGCCCAATGCCCGATTTCTGCCTCAGTCTAGGGTTAGGCTTAGGGCTAGGGTTAGGGTTATGCCTAGGGTTAGGGTTATGCCTAGGGTTAGGGTTCACAAAACCACAAAGCCAGGAGCTCCAGGGATACTCACCATGCAAAAGGCAGGCCAAGTTGAGCGTAGCACATCCAAATCCCCTCTCCCTCTTCGTCATTCTGCTCGGAACTTACCACAACCCAATGCCAGATTACTGCCTCAGTCTAGGATTAGGCTTAGGGCTAGGGTTAGGGTTATGCCTAGGGTTATGGTTCACAAAACCACAAAGCCAGGAGCTCCAGGGATACTCACCATGCAAAAGGCAGGCCAAGTTGAGCGTAGCACATCCAAATCCCCTCTCCCTCTTCGTCATTCTGCTCGGAACTCACCACAGCCCAATGCCCGATTTCTGCCTCAGTCTAGGGTTAGGCTTAGGGCTAGGGTTAGGGTTATGCCTAGGGTTAGGGTTCACAAAACCACAAAGCCAGGAGCTCCAGGGATACTCACCATGCAAAAGGCAGGCCAAGTTGAGCGTAGCACATCCAAATCCCCTCTCCCTCTTCGTCATTCTGCTCGGAACTCACCACAGCCCAATGCCCGATTTCTGCCTCAGTCTAGGGTTAGGCTTAGGGCTAGGGTTAGGGTTATGCCTAGGGTTAGGGTTCACAAAACCACAAAGCCAGGAGCTCCAGGGATACTCACCATGCAAAAGGCAGGCCAAGTTGAGCGTAGCACATCCAAATCCTTGCTCCCTCTTTGTCATTCTGCTCGGAACTCACCACAGCCCCATGCCCGATTTCTGCCTCAGTCTAGGGTTAGGCTTAGGGCTAGGGTTAGGGTTATGCCTAGGGTTAGGGTTCACAAAACCACAAAGCCAGGAGCTCCAGGGATACTCCCCATGCAAAAGGCAGGCCAAGTTGAGCGCAGCCAATCCAAATCCTTGCTCCCTCTTCGTCATTCTGCTCGGAACTCCCCACAGCCCAATGCCCGATTTCTGCCTCAGTCTAGGGTTAGGCTTAGGGCTAGGGTTAGGGTTATGCCTAGGGTTAGGGTTCAGAAAACAACAAAGCCAGGAGCTCCAGGGATACTCACCATGCAAAAGGCAGGCCAAGTTGAGCGTAGCACATCCAAATCCCCTCTCCCTCTTCGTCATTCTGCTCGGAACTTCCCACAGCCCAATGCCCGATTTCTGCCTCAGTCTACGGTTAAGCTTAGGGCTAGGGTTAGGGTTATGCCTAGGGTTAGGGTTCAGAAAACCACAAAGCCAGGAGCTCCAGGGATACTCCCCATGCAAAAGGCAGGCCAAGTTGAGCGTAGCACATCCAAATCCCCTCTCCCTCTTCGTCATTCTGCTCGGAACTCACCACAGCCCAATGCCCGATTACTGCCTCAGTCTAGGGTTAGGCTTAGGGCTAGGATTAGGGTTATGCTTAGGGTTAGGGTTCAGAAAACCACAAAGCCAGGAGCTCCAGGGGTACTCACCATGCAAAAGGCAGGCCAAGTTGAGCGTAGCACATCCAAATCCCCTCTCCCTCTTCGTCATTCTGCTCGGAACTCCCCACAGCCCAATGCCCGATTTCTGCCTCAGTCTAGGGTTCGGCTTAGGGCTAGGGTTAGGGTTATGCCTAGGGTTAGGGTTCACAAAACCACAAAGCCAGGAGCTCCAGGGATACTCCCCATGCAAAAGGCAGGCCAAGTTGAGTGTAGCACATCCAAATCCTTGCTCCCTCTTCGTCATTCTGCTCGGAACTCACCACAGCCCAATGCCCGATTTCTGCCTCAGTCTACGGTTAGGCTTAGGGCTAGGGTTAGGGTTATGCCTAGGGTTAGGGTTCAGAAAACCACAAAGCCAGGAGCTCCAGGGATACTCCCCATGCAAAAGGCAGGCCAAGTTGAGCGTAGCACATCCAAATCCTTGCTCCCTCTTTGTCATTCTGCTCAGAACTCACCACAGCCCAATGCCCGATTACTGCCTCAGTCTAGGGTTAAGCTTAGGGCTAGGGTTAGGGTTATGCCTAGGGTTAGGGTTCAGAAAACCACAAAGCCAGGAGCTCCAGGGATACTCACCATGCAAAAGGCAGGCCAAGTTGAGCGTAGCACATCCAAATCCTTGCTCCCTCTACGTCATTCTGCTCGGAACTCACCACAGCCCAATGCCCGATTACTGGCTCAGTCTAGGGTTAGGCTTAGGGCTAGGGTTAGGGTTATGCCTAGGGTTAGGGTTCACAAAACCACAAAGCCAGGAGCTCCAGGGATACTCACCATGCAAAAGGCAGGCCAAGTTGAGCGTAGCACATCCAAATCCCCGCTCCCTCTTCGTCATTCTGCTCGGAACTCACCACAGCCCAATGCCCGATTTCTGCCTCAGTCTAGGGTTAGGCTTAGGGCTAGGGTTAGGGTTATGCCTAGGGTTAGGGTTATGCCTAGGGTTAGGGTTCACAAAACCACAAAGCCAGGAGCTCCAGGGATACTCACCATGCAAAAGGCAGGCCAAGTTGAGCGTAGCACATCCAAATCCCCTCTCCCTCTTCGTCATTCTGCTCGGAACTCACCACAGCCCAATGCCCGATTACTGGCTCAGTCTAGGGTTAGGCTTAGGGCTAGGGTTAGGGTTATGCCTAGGGTTAGGGTTCACAAAACCACAAAGCCAGGAGCTCCAGGGATACTCACCATGCAAAAGGCAGGCCAAGTTGAGTGTAGCACATCCAAATCCTTGCTCCCTCTTCTTCATTCTGCTCGGAACTCACCACGGCCCAATGCCCAATATCTGCCTTAGTCTAGGGTTAGGCTTAGGGCTAGGGTTAGGGTTATGCCTAGGGTTAGGGTTCACAAAACCACAAAGCCAGGAGCTCCAGGGATACTCACCATGCAAAAGGCAGGCCAAGTTGAGCGTAGCACATCCAAATCCCCTCTCCCTCTTCGTCATTCTGCTCGGAACTCACCACAGCCCAATGCCCGATTACTGCCTCAGTCTAGGGTTAGGCTTAGGGCTAGGGTTAGGGTTATGCCTAGGGTTAGGGTTCACAAAACCACAAAGCCAGGAGCTCCAGGGATACTCACCATGCAAAAGGCAGGCCAAGTTGAGCGTAGCACATCCAAATCCCCTCTCCCTCTTCGTCATTCTGCTCGGAACTCACCACAGCCCAATGCCCGATTACTGGCTCAGTCTAGGGTTAGGCTTAGGGCTAGGGTTAGGGTTATGCCTAGGGTTAGGGTTCACAAAACCACAAAGCCAGGAGCTCCAGGGATACTCACCATGCAAAAGGTAGGCCAAGTTGAGCGTAGCACATCCAAATCCCCTCTCCCTCTTTGTCATTCTCCTCGGAACTCCCCACAGCCCAATGCCCGATTTCTGCCTCAGTCTACGGTCAGGCTTAGGGCTAGGGTTAGGGTTATGCCTAGGGTTAGGGTTCAGAAAACCACAAAGCCAGGAGCTCCAGGGGTACTCACCATGCAAAAGGCAGGCCAAGTTGAGCGTAGCACATCCAAATCCTTGCTCCCTCTTTGTCATTCTGCTCAGAACTTCCCACAGCCCAATGCCAGATTACTGGCTCAGTCTAGGGTTAGGCTTAGGGCTAGGGTTAGGGTTATGCCTAGGGTTAGGGTTCACAAAACTACAAAGCCAGGAGCTCCAGGGACACTGATCATGCGAAAGGCAGGCCAAGTTAAGCACGGCACATCCAAAACCTTGCTCCCTCTTCTTCTTTCTGCAAGGGTTAGGGTTAGGGGCTCGGGTTAGTGTTAGGGGTTAGGGTTAGGGGTAGGGTTAGGGTTAGGGTTTTGACTAGGGTTAGGATTGAGAAAACGACAAAGCCAGGGGACCCACGCACACTAAGCATGCAAAAGGCAGGCCAAGTTGAGCGTAGCACATCCAAATCCCCTCTCCCTCTTCGTCATTCTGCTCGGAACTCACCACAGCCCAATGCCCAATTTCTGCCTCAGTCTAGGGTTAGGCTTAGGGCTAGGGTTAGGGTTATGCCTAGGGTTAGGGTTATGCCTAGGGTTAGGGTTCACAAAACCACAAAGCCAGGAGCTCCAGGGATACTCACCATGCAAAAGGCAGGCCAAGTTGAGCGTAGCACATCCAAATCCCCTCTCCCTCTTCGTCATTCTGCTCGGAACTTCCCACAGCCCAATGCCAGATTACTGGCTCAGTCTAGGGTTAGGCTTAGGGCTAGGGTTAGGGTTATGCCTAGGGTTAGGGTTCACAAAACCACAAAGCCAGGAGCTCCAGGGATACTCACCATGCAAAAGGCAGGCCAAGTTGAGCGTAGCACATCCAAATCCCCTCTCCCTCTTCGTCATTCTGCTCGGAACTCACCACAGCCCAATGCCCGATTTCTGCCTCAGTCTAGGGTTAGGCTTAGGGCTAGGGTTAGGGTTATGCCTAGGGTTAGGGTTCAGAAAACCACAAAGCCAGGAGCTCCAGGGATACTCACCATGCAAAAGGCAGGCCAAGTTGAGCGTAGCACATCCAAATCCCCTCTCCCTCTTCGTCATTCTGCTCGGAACTCACCACAGCCCAATGCCAGATTACTGGCTCAGTCTAGGGTTAGGCTTAGGGCTAGGGTTAGGGTTATGCCTAGGGTTAGGGTTCACAAAACCACAAAGCCAGGAGCTCCAGGGATACTCACCATGCAAAAGGCAGGCCAAGTTGAGCGTAGCACATCCAAATCCTTGCTCCCTCTTCGTCATTCTGCTCGGAACTCCCCACAGCCCAATGCCCGATTTCTGCCTCAGTCTAGGGTTAGGCTTAGGGCTAGGGTTAGGGTTATGCCTAGGGTTAGGGTTCAGAAAACCACAAAGCCAGGAGCTCCAGGGATACTCACCATGCAAAAGGCAGGCCAAGTTGAGCGTAGCACATCCAAATCCCCTCTCCCTCTTCGTCATTCTGCTCGGAACTTCCCACAGCCCAATGCCCGATTTCTGCCTCAGTCTACGGTTAAGCTTAGGGCTAGGGTTAGGGTTATGCCTAGGGTTAGGGTTCAGAAAACCACAAAGCCAGGAGCTCCAGGGATACTCCCCATGCAAAAGGCAGGCCAAGTTGAGCGTAGCACATCCAAATCCCCTCTCCCTCTTCGTCATTCTGCTCGGAACTCACCACAGCCCAATGCCCGATTTCTGCCTCAGTCTAGGGTTAGGCTTAGGGCTAGGATTAGGGTTATGCTTAGGGTTAGGGTTCAGAAAACCACAAAGCCAGGAGCTCCAGGGGTACTCACCATGCAAAAGGCAGGCCAAGTTGAGCGTAGCACATCCAAATCCCCTCTCCCTCTTCGTCATTCTGCTCGGAACTCCCCACAGCCCAATGCCCGATTTCTGCCTCAGTCTAGGGTTCGGCTTAGGGCTAGGGTTAGGGTTATGCCTAGGGTTAGGGTTCACAAAACCACAAAGCCAGGAGCTCCAGGGACACTCCCCATGCAAAAGGCAGGCCAAGTTGAGCATAGCACATCCAAATCCTTGCTCCCTCTTCATCATTCTGCTCGGAACTCACCACAGCCCCATGCCCGATTTCTGCCTCAGTCTAGGGTTAGGTTTAGGGCTAGGGTTAGGGTTATGCCTAGGGTTAGGGTTCACAAAACCACAAAGCCAGGAGCTCCAGGGATACTCACCATGCAAAAGGCAGGCCAAGTTGAGCGTAGCACATCCAAATCCTTGCTCCCTCTTCGTCATTCTGCTCGGAACTCCCCACAGCCCAATGCCCGATTTCTGCCTCAGTCTACGGTTAGGCTTAGGGCTAGGGTTAGGGTTATGCCTAGGGTTAGGGTTCACAAAACCACAAAGCCAGGAGCTCCAGGGATACTCCCCATGCAAAAGGCAGGCCAAGTTGAGCGTAGCACATCCAAATCCCCTCTCCCTCTTCGTCATTCTGCTCGGAACTCACCACAGCCCAATGCCCGATTTCTGCCTCAGTCTAGGGTTAGGCTTAGGGCTAGGGTTAGGGTTATGCCTAGGGTTAGGGTTATGCCTAGGGTTAGGGTTCACAAAACCACAAAGCCAGGAGCTCCAGGGATACTCCCCATGCAAAAGGCAGGCCAAGTTGAGCGTAGCACATCCAAATCCCCTCTCCCTCTTCGTCATTCTGCTCGGAACTCACCACAGCCCAATGCCCGATTACTGCCTCAGTCTAGGGTTAGGCTTAGGGCTAGGGTTAGGGTTATGCCTAGGGTTAGGGTTCACAAAACCACAAAGCCAGGAGCTCCAGGGATACTCACCATGCAAAAGGCAGGCCAAGTTGAGCGTAGCACATCCAAATCCCCTCTCCCTCTTCGTCATTCTGCTTGGAACTCACCACAGCCCAATGCCCGATTTCTGCCTCAGTCTAGGGTTAGGCTTAGGGCTAGGGTTAGGGTTATGCCTAGGGTTAGGGTTCACAAAACCACAAAGCCAGGAGCTCCAGGGATACTCACCATGCAAAAGGCAGGCCAAGTTGAGCGTAGCACATCCAAATCCCCTCTCCCTCTTCGTCATTCTGCTCGGAACTCACCACAGCCCAATGCCCGATTTCTGCCTCAGTCTAGGGTTAGGCTTAGGGCTAGGGTTAGGGTTATGCCTAGGGTTAGGGTTCACAAAACCACAAAGCCAGGAGCTCCAGGGATACTCACCATGCAAAAGGCAGGCCAAGTTGAGCGTAGCACATCCAAATCCTTGCTCCCTCTTTGTCATTCTGCTCGGAACACACCACAGCCCCATGCCCGATTTCTGCCTCAGTCTAGGGTTAGGCTTAGGGCTAGGGTTAGGGTTATGCCTAGGGTTAGGGTTCACAAAACCACAAAGCCAGGAGCTCCAGGGATACTCCCCATGCAAAAGGCAGGCCAAGTTGAGCGCAGCCAATCCAAATCCTTGCTCCCTCTTCGTCATTCTGCTCGGAACTCCCCACAGCCCAATGCCCGATTTCTGCCTCAGTCTAGGGTTAGGCTTAGGGCTAGGGTTAGGGTTATGCCTAGGGTTAGGGTTCAGAAAACAACAAAGCCAGGAGCTCCAGGGATACTCACCATGCAAAAGGCAGGCCAAGTTGAGCGTAGCACATCCAAATCCCCTCTCCCTCTTCGTCATTCTGCTCGGAACTTCCCACAGCCCAATGCCCGATTTCTGCCTCAGTCTACGGTTAAGCTTAGGGCTAGGGTTAGGGTTATGCCTAGGGTTAGGGTTCACAAAACCACAAAGCCAGGAGCTCCAGGGATACTCCCCATGCAAAAGGCAGGCCAAGTTGAGCGTAGCACATCCAAATCCCCTCTCCCTCTTCGTCATTCTGCTCGGAACTCACCACAGCCCAATGCCCGATTTCTGCCTCAGTCTAGGGTTAGGCTTAGGGCTAGGAGTAGGGTTATGCTTAGGGTTAGGGTTCAGAAAACCACAAAGCCAGGAGCTCCAGGGGTACTCACCATGCAAAAGGCAGGCCAAGTTGAGCGTAGCACATCCAAATCCCCTCTCCCTCTTCGTCATTCTGCTCGGAACTCCCCACAGCCCAATGCCCGATTTCTGCCTCAGTCTCGGGTTCGGCTTAGGGCTCGGGTTAGGGTTATGCCTAGGGTTAGGGTTCACAAAACCACAAAGCCAGGAGCTCCAGGGATACTCACCATGCAAAAGGCAGGCCAAGTTGAGCATAGCACATCCAAATCCTTGCTCCCTCTTCATCATTCTGCTCGGAACTCACCACAGCCCCATGCCCGATTTCTGCCTCAGTCTAGGGTTAGGTTTAGGGCTAGGGTTAGGGTTATGCCTAGGGTTAGGGTTCAGAAAACCACAAAGCCAGGAGCTCCAGGGATACTCCCCATGCAAAAGGCAGGCCAAGTTGAGCGTAGCACATCCAAATCCTTGCTCCCTCTTCGTCATTCTGCTCGGAACTCCCCACAGCCCAATGCCCGATTTCTGCCTCAGTCTACGGTTAGGCTTAGGGCTAGGGTTAGGGTTATGGCTAGGGTTAGGGTTCAGAAAACCACAAAGCCAGGAGCTCCAGGGATACTCACCATGCAAAAGGCAGGCCAAGTTGAGCGTAGCACATCCAAATCCCCTCTCCCTCTTCGTCATTCTGCTCGGAACTCACCACAGCCCAATGCCAGATTACTGGCTCAGTCTAGGGTTAGGCTTAGGGCTAGGGTTAGGGTTATGCCTAGGGTTAGGGTTCACAAAACCACAAAGCCAGGAGCTCCAGGGATACTCACCATGCAAAAGGCAGGCCAAGTTGAGCGTAGCACATCCAAATCCTTGCTCCCTCTTCGTCATTCTGCTCGGAACTCCCCACAGCCCAATGCCCGATTTCTGCCTCAGTCTAGGGTTAGGCTTAGGGCTAGGGTTAGGGTTATGCCTAGGGTTAGGGTTCAGAAAACCACAAAGCCAGGAGCTCCAGGGATACTCACCATGCAAAAGGCAGGCCAAGTTGAGCGTAGCACATCCAAATCCCCTCTCCCTCTTCGTCATTCTGCTCGGAACTTCCCACAGCCCAATGCCCGATTTCTGCCTCAGTCTACGGTTAAGCTTAGGGCTAGGGTTAGGGTTATGCCTAGGGTTAGGGTTCAGAAAACCACAAAGCCAGGAGCTCCAGGGATACTCCCCATGCAAAAGGCAGGCCAAGTTGAGCGTAGCACATCCAAATCCCCTCTCCCTCTTCGTCATTCTGCTCGGAACTCACCACAGCCCAATGCCCGATTTCTGCCTCAGTCTAGGGTTAGGCTTAGGGCTAGGATTAGGGTTATGCTTAGGGTTAGGGTTCAGAAAACCACAAAGCCAGGAGCTCCAGGGGTACTCACCATGCAAAAGGCAGGCCAAGTTGAGCGTAGCACATCCAAATCCCCTCTCCCTCTTCGTCATTCTGCTCGGAACTCCCCACAGCCCAATGCCCGATTTCTGCCTCAGTCTAGGGTTCGGCTTAGGGCTAGGGTTAGGGTTATGCCTAGGGTTAGGGTTCACAAAACCACAAAGCCAGGAGCTCCAGGGACACTCCCCATGCAAAAGGCAGGCCAAGTTGAGCATAGCACATCCAAATCCTTGCTCCCTCTTCATCATTCTGCTCGGAACTCACCACAGCCCCATGCCCGATTTCTGCCTCAGTCTAGGGTTAGGTTTAGGGCTAGGGTTAGGGTTATGCCTAGGGTTAGGGTTCACAAAACCACAAAGCCAGGAGCTCCAGGGATACTCACCATGCAAAAGGCAGGCCAAGTTGAGCGTAGCACATCCAAATCCTTGCTCCCTCTTCGTCATTCTGCTCGGAACTCCCCACAGCCCAATGCCCGATTTCTGCCTCAGTCTACGGTTAGGCTTAGGGCTAGGGTTAGGGTTATGCCTAGGGTTAGGGTTCACAAAACCACAAAGCCAGGAGCTCCAGGGATACTCCCCATGCAAAAGGCAGGCCAAGTTGAGCGTAGCACATCCAAATCCCCTCTCCCTCTTCGTCATTCTGCTCGAACTCACCACAGCCCAATGCCCGATTTCTGCCTCAGTCTAGGGTTAGGCTTAGGGCTAGGGTTAGGGTTATGCCTAGGGTTAGGGTTATGCCTAGGGTTAGGGTTCACAAAACCACAAAGCCAGGAGCTCCAGGGATACTCCCCATGCAAAAGGCAGGCCAAGTTGAGCGTAGCACATCCAAATCCCCTCTCCCTCTTCGTCATTCTGCTCGGAACTCACCACAGCCCAATGCCCGATTACTGCCTCAGTCTAGGGTTAGGCTTAGGGCTAGGGTTAGGGTTATGCCTAGGGTTAGGGTTCACAAAACCACAAAGCCAGGAGCTCCAGGGATACTCACCATGCAAAAGGCAGGCCAAGTTGAGCGTAGCACATCCAAATCCCCTCTCCCTCTTCGTCATTCTGCTTGGAACTCACCACAGCCCCATGCCCGATTTCTGCCTCAGTCTAGGGTTAGGCTTAGGGCTAGGGTTAGGGTTATGCCTAGGGTTAGGGTTCACAAAACCACAAAGCCAGGAGCTCCAGGGATACTCACCATGCAAAAGGCAGGCCAAGTTGAGCGTAGCACATCCAAATCCCCTCTCCCTCTTCGTCATTCTGCTCGGAACTCACCACAGCCCAATGCCCGATTACTGCCTCAGTCTAGGGTTAGGCTTAGGGCTAGGGTTAGGGTTATGCCTAGGGTTAGGGTTATGCCTAGGGTTAGGGTTCACAAAACCACAAAGCCAGGAGCTCCAGGGATACTCCCCATGCAAAAGGCAGGCCAAGTTGAGCGCAGCCAATCCAAATCCTTGCTCCCTCTTCGTCATTCTGCTCGGAACTCCCCACAGCCCAATGCCCGATTTCTGCCTCAGTCTAGGGTTAGGCTTAGGGCTAGGGTTAGGGTTATGCCTAGGGTTAGGGTTCAGAAAACAACAAAGCCAGGAGCTCCAGGGATACTCACCATGCAAAAGGCAGGCCAAGTTGAGCGTAGCACATCCAAATCCCCTCTCCCTCTTCGTCATTCTGCTCGGAACTTCCCACAGCCCAATGCCCGATTTCTGCCTCAGTCTACGGTTAAGCTTAGGGCTAGGGTTAGGGTTATGCCTAGGGTTAGGGTTCACAAAACCACAAAGCCAGGAGCTCCAGGGATACTCCCCATGCAAAAGGCAGGCCAAGTTGAGCGTAGCACATCCAAATCCCCTCTCCCTCTTCGTCATTCTGCTCGGAACTCACCACAGCCCAATGCCCGATTTCTGCCTCAGTCTAGGGTTAGGCTTAGGGCTAGGAGTAGGGTTATGCTTAGGGTTAGGGTTCAGAAAACCACAAAGCCAGGAGCTCCAGGGGTACTCACCATGCAAAAGGCAGGCCAAGTTGAGCGTAGCACATCCAAATCCCCTCTCCCTCTTCGTCATTCTGCTCGGAACTCCCCACAGCCCAATGCCCGATTTCTGCCTCAGTCTCGGGTTCGGCTTAGGGCTCGGGTTAGGGTTATGCCTAGGGTTAGGGTTCACAAAACCACAAAGCCAGGAGCTCCAGGGATACTCACCATGCAAAAGGCAGGCCAAGTTGAGCATAGCACATCCAAATCCTTGCTCCCTCTTCATCATTCTGCTCGGAACTCACCACAGCCCCATGCCCGATTTCTGCCTCAGTCTAGGGTTAGGTTTAGGGCTAGGGTTAGGGTTATGCCTAGGGTTAGGGTTCAGAAAACCACAAAGCCAGGAGCTCCAGGGATACTCCCCATGCAAAAGGCAGGCCAAGTTGAGCGTAGCACATCCAAATCCTTGCTCCCTCTTCGTCATTCTGCTCGGAACTCCCCACAGCCCAATGCCCGATTTCTGCCTCAGTCTACGGTTAGGCTTAGGGCTAGGGTTAGGGTTATGGCTAGGGTTAGGGTTCAGAAAACCACAAAGCCAGGAGCTCCAGGGATACTCACCATGCAAAAGGCAGGCCAAGTTGAGCGTAGCACATCCAAATCCTTGCTCCCTCTACGTCATTCTGCTCGGAACTCACCACAGCCCAATGCACGATTACTGGCTCAGTCTAGGGTTAGGCTTAGGGCTAGGGTTAGGGTTATGCCTAGGGTTATGGTTCACAAAACCACAAAGCCAGGAGCTCCAGGGATACTCACCATGCAAAAGGCAGGCCAAGTTGAGCGTAGCACATCCAAATCCCCGCTCCCTCTTCGTCATTCTGCTCGGAACTCACCACAGCCCAATGCCCGATTTCTGCCTCAGTCTAGGGTTAGGCTTAGGGCTAGGGTTAGGGTTATGCCTAGGGTTAGGGTTCACAAAACCACAAAGCCAGGAGCTCCAGGGATACTCACCATGCAAAAGGCAGGCCAAGTTGAGCGTAGCACATCCAAATCCTTGCTCCCTCTTTGTCATTCTGCTCAGAACTTCCCACAGCCCAATGCCCGATTACTGGCTCAGTCTAGGGTTAGGCTTAGGGCTAGGGTTAGGGTTATGCCTAGGGTTAGGGTTCACAAAACCACAAAGCCAGGAGCTCCAGGGACACTGATCATGCGAAAGGCAGGCCAAGTTAAGCACGGCACATCCAAAACCTTGCTCCCTCTTCTTCTTTCTGCAAGGGTTAGGGTTAGGGGCTCGGGTTAGTGTTAGGGGTTAGGGTTAGGGGTAGGGTTAGGGTTAGGGTTTTGACTAGGGTTAGGATTGAGAAAACGACAAAGCCAGGGGACCCAGGCACACTAAGCATGCAAAAGGCAGGCCAAGTTGAGCGTAGCACATCCAAATCCCCTCTCCCTCTTCGTCATTCTGCTCGGAATTCACCACAGCCCAATGCCCGATTTCTGCCTCAGTCTAGGGTTAGGCTTAGGGCTAGGGTTAGGGTTATGCCTAGGGTTAGGGTTCAGAAAACCACAAAGCCAGGAGCTCCAGGGATACTCCCCATGCAAAAGGCAGGCCAAGTTGAGCGCAGCCAATCCAAATCCTTGCTCCCTCTTCGTCATTCTGCTCGGAACTCCCCACAGCCCAATGCCCGATTTCTGCCTCAGTCTAGGGTTAGGCTTAGGGCTAGGGTTAGGGTTATGCCTAGGGTTAGGGTTCAGAAAACCACAAAGCCAGGAGCTCCAGGGATACTCACCATGCAAAAGGCAGGCCAAGTTGAGCGTAGCACATCCAAATCCCCTCTCCCTCTTCGTCATTCTGCTCGGAACTTCCCACAGCCCAATGCCCGATTTCTGCCTCAGTCTACGGTTAAGCTTAGGGCTAGGGTTAGGGTTATACCTAGGGTTAGGGTTCAGAAAACCACAAAGCCAGGAGCTCCAGGGATACTCCCCATGTAAAAGGCAGGCCAAGTTGAGCGTAGCACATCCAAATCCCCTCTCCCTCTTCGTCATTCTGCTCGGAACTCACCACAGCCCAATGCCCGATTTCTGCCTCAGTCTAGGGTTAGGCTTAGGGCTAGGATTAGGGTTATGCTTAGGGTTAGGGTTCAGAAAACCACAAAGCCAGGAGCTCCAGGGGTACTCACCATGCAAAAGGCAGGCCAAGTTGAGCGTAGCACATCCAAATCCCCTCTCCCTCTTCGTCATTCTGCTCGGAACTCCCCACAGCCCAATGCCCGATTTCTGCCTCAGTCTAGGGTTCGGCTTAGGGCTAGGGTTAGGGTTATGCCTAGGGTTAGGGTTCACAAAACCACAAAGCCAGGAGCTCCAGGGACACTCCCCATGCAAAAGGCAGGCCAAGTTGAGCATAGCACATCCAAATCCTTGCTCCCTCTTCATCATTCTGCTCGGAACTCACCACAGCCCCATGCCCGATTTCTGCCTCAGTCTAGGGTTAGGTTTAGGGCTAGGGTTAGGGTTATGGCTAGGGTTAGGGTTCAGAAAACCACAAAGCCAGGAGCTCCAGGGATACTCCCCATGCAAAAGGCAGGCCAAGTTGAGCGTAGCACATCCAAATCCTTGCTCCCTCTTCGTCATTCTGCTCGCAACTCCCCACAGCCCAATGCCCGATTTCTGCCTCAGTCTACGGTTAGGCTTAGGGCTAGGGTTAGGGTTATGCCTAGGGTTAGGGTTCACAAAACCACAAAGCCAGGAGCTCCAGGGATACTCCCCATGCAAAAGGCAGGCCAAGTTGAGCGTAGCACATCCAAATCCCCTCTCCCTCTTCGTCATTCTGCTCGGAACTCACCACAGCCCAATGCCCGATTTCTGCCTCAGTCTAGGGTTAGGCTTAGGGCTAGGGTTAGGGTTATGCCTAGGGTTAGGGTTATGCCTAGGGTTAGGGTTCACAAAACCACAAAGCCAGGAGCTCCTGGGATACTCACCATGCAAAAGGCAGGCCAAGTTGAGCGTAGCACATCCAAATCCCCTCTCCCTCTTCGTCATTCTGCTCGGAACTCACCACAGCCCAATGCCCGATTACTGCCTCAGTCTAGGGTTAGGCTTAGGGCTAGGGTTAGGGTTATGCCTAGGGTTAGGGTTCACAAAACCACAAAGCCAGGAGCTCCAGGGATACTCACCATGCAAAAGGCAGGCCAAGTTGAGCGTAGCACATCCAAATCCCCTCTCCCTCTTCGTCATTCTGCTCGGAACTCACCACAGCCCAATGCCCGATTTCTGCCTCAGTCTAGGGTTAGGCTTAGGGCTAGGGTTAGGGTTATGCCTAGGGTTAGGGTTCACAAAACCACAAAGCCAGGAGCTCCAGGGATACTCCCCATGCAAAAGGCAGGCCAAGTTGAGCGTAGCACATCCAAATCCCCTCTCCCTCTTCGTCATTCTGCTCGGAACTCCCCACAGCCCAATGCCCGATTTCTGCCTCAGTCTAGGGTTAGGCTTAGGGCTAGGGTTAGGGTTATGCCTAGGGTTAGGGTTCACAAAACCACAAAGCCAGGAGCTCCAGGGATACTCACCATGCAAAAGGCAGGCCAAGTTGAGCGTAGCACATCCAAATCCTTGCTCCCTCTTTGTCATTCTGCTCGGAACACACCACAGCCCCATGCCCGATTTCTGCCTCAGTCTAGGGTTAGGCTTAGGGCTAGGGTTAGGGTTATGCCTAGGGTTAGGGTTCACAAAACCACAAAGCCAGGAGCTCCAGGGATACTCCCCATGCAAAAGGCAGGCCAAGTTGAGCGCAGCCAATCCAAATCCTTGCTCCCTCTTCGTCATTCTGCTCGGAACTCCCCACAGCCCAATGCCTGATTTCTGCCTCAGTCTAGGGTTAGGCTTAGGGCTAGGGTTAGGGTTATGCCTAGGGTTAGGGTTCAGAAAACAACAAAGCCAGGAGCTCCAGGGATACTCACCATGCAAAAGGCAGGCCAAGTTGAGCGTAGCACATCCAAATCCCCTCTCCCTCTTCGTCATTCTGCTCGGAACTCACCACAGCCCAATGCCCGATTACTGGCTCAGTCTAGGGTTAGGCTTAGGGCTAGGGTTAGGGTTATGCCTAGGGTTAGGGTTCACAAAACCACAAAGCCAGGAGCTCCAGGGATACTCCCCATGCAAAAGGCAGGCCAAGTTGAGCGTAGCACATCCAAATCCCCTCTCCCTCTTCGTCATTCTGCTCGGAACTCCCCACAGCCCAATGCCCGATTTCTGCCTCAGTCTAGGGTTAGGCTTAGGGCTAGGATTAGGGTTATGCTTAGGGTTAGGGTTCAGAAAACCACAAAGCCAGGAGCTCCAGGGGTACTCACCATGCAAAAGGCAGGCCAAGTTGAGCGTAGCACATCCAAATCCCCTCTCCCTCTTCGTCATTCTGCTCGGAACTCCCCACAGCCCAATGCCCGATTTCTGCCTCAGTCTCGGGTTCGGCTTAGGGCTCGGGTTAGGGTTATGCCTAGGGTTAGGGTTCACAAAACCACAAAGCCAGGAGCTCCAGGGATACTCCCCATGCAAAAGGCAGGCCAAGTTGAGCATAGCACATCCAAATCCTTGTTCCCTCTTCATCATTCTGCTCGGAACTCACCACAGCCCCATGCCCGATTTCTGCCTCAGTCTAGGGTTAGGTTTAGGGCTAGGGTTAGGGTTATGCCTAGGGTTAGGGTTCACAAAACCACAAAGCCAGGAGCTCCAGGGATACTCCCCATGCAAAAGGCAGGCCAAGTTGAGCGTAGCACATCCAAATCCTTGCTCCCTCTTCGTCATTCTGCTCGGAACTCCCCACAGCCCAATGCCCGATTTCTGCCTCAGTCTACGGTTAGGCTTAGGGCTAGGGTTAGGGTTATGCCTAGGGTTAGGGTTCAGAAAGCCACAAAGCCAGGAGCTCCAGGGATACTCCCCATGCAAAAGGCAGGCCAAGTTGAGCGTAGCACATCCAAATCCTTGCTCCCTCTTCGTCATTCTGCTCGGAACTCACCACAGCCCAATGCCCGATTACTGCCTCAGTCTAGGGTTAAGCTTAGGGCTAGGGTTAGGGTTATGGCTAGGGTTAGGGTTCAGAAAACCACAAAGCCAGGAGCTCCAGGGATACTCACCATGCAAAAGGCAGGCCAAGTTGAGCGTAGCACATCCAAATCCTTGCTCCCTCTACGTCATTCTGCTCGGAACTCACCACAGCCCAATGCACGATTACTGGCTCAGTCTAGGGTTAGGCTTAGGGCTAGGGTTAGGGTTATGCCTAGGGTTATGGTTCACAAAACCACAAAGCCAGGAGCTCCAGGGATACTCACCATGCAAAAGGCAGGCCAAGTTGAGCGTAGCACATCCAAATCCCCGCTCCCTCTTCGTCATTCTGCTCGGAACTCACCACAGCCCAATGCCCGATTTCTGCCTCAGTCTAGGGTTAGGCTTAGGGCTAGGGTTAGGGTTATGCCTAGGGTTAGGGTTATGCCTAGGGTTAGGGTTCACAAAACCACAAAGCCAGGAGCTCCAGGGATACTCACCATGCAAAAGGCAGGCCAAGTTGAGCGTAGCACATCCAAATCCCCTCTCCCTCTTCGTCATTCTGCTCGGAACTCACCACAGCCCAATGCCCGATTACTGGCTCAGTCTAGGGTTAGGCTTAGGGCTAGGGTTAGGGTTATGCCTAGGGTTAGGGTTCACAAAACCACAAAGCCAGGAGCTCCAGGGATACTCACCATGCAAAAGGCAGGCCAAGTTGAGCGTAGCACATCCAAATCCTTGCTCCCTCTTCGTCATTCTGCTCGGAACTCACCACAGCCCAATGCCCGATTACTGCCTCAGTCTAGGGTTAGGCTTAGGGCTAGGGTTAGGGTTATGCCTAGGGTTAGGGTTCACAAAACCACAAAGCCAGGAGCTCCAGGGATACTCACCATGCAAAAGGCAGGCCAAGTTGAGCGTAGCACATCCAAATCCCCTCTCCCTCTTCGTCATTCTGCTCGGAACTTCCCACAGCCCAATGCCAGATTACTGGCTCAGTCTAGGGTTAGGCTTAGGGCTAGGGTTAGGGTTATGCCTAGGGTTAGGGTTCACAAAACCACAAAGCCAGGAGCTCCAGGGATACTCCCCATGCAAAAGGCAGGCCAAGTTGAGCGTAGCACATCCAAATCCTTGCTCCCTCTTTGTCATTCTGCTCAGAACTTCCCACAGCCCAATGCCAGATTACTGGCTCAGTCTAGGGTTAGGCTTAGGGCTAGGGTTAGGGTTATGCCTAGGGTTAGGGTTCAGAAAACCACAAAGCCAGGAGCTCCAGGGACACTGATCATGCGAAAGGCAGGCCAAGTTAAGCACGGCACATCCAAAACCTTGCTCCCTCTTCTTCTTTCTGCAAGGGTTAGGGTTAGGGGCTCGGGTTAGTGTTAGGGGTTAGGGTTAGGGGTAGGGTTAGGGTTAGGGTTTTGACTAGGGTTAGGGTTCACAAAACCACAAAGCCAGGGGACCCAGGCACACTAAGCATGCAAAAGGCAGGCCAAGTTGAGCGTAGCACATCCAAATCCCCTCTCCCTCTTCGTCATTCTGCTCGGAACTCACCACAGCCCAATGCCCGATTTCTGCCTCAGTCTAGGGTTAGGCTTAGGGCTAGGGTTAGGGTTATGCCTAGGGTTAGGGTTCAGAAAACCACAAAGCCAGGAGCTCCAGGGATACTCACCATGCAAAAGGCAGGCCAAGTTGAGTGTAGCACATCCAAATCCTTGCTCCCTCTTCTTCATTCTGCTCGGAACTCACCACGGCCCAATGCCCGATATCTGCCTCAGTCTAGGGTTAGGCTTAGGGCTAGGGTTAGGGTTATGCCTAGGGTTAGGGTTCACAAAACCACAAAGCCAGGAGCTCCAGGGATACTCCCCATGCAAAAGGCAGGCCAAGTTGAGCGTAGCACATCCAAATCCTTGCTCCCTCTTTGTCATTATGCTCGGAACTCACCACAGCCCAATGCCCGATTACTGGCTCAGTCTAGGGTTAGGCTTAGGGCTAGGGTTAGGGTTATGCCTAGGGTTAGGGTTCAGAAAACCACAAAGCCAGGAGCTCCTGGGATACTCACCATGCAAAAGGCAGGCCAAGTTGAGCGTAGCACATCCAAATCCTTGCTCCCTCTTCTTCATTCTGCTCGGAACTCACCACAGCCCAATGCCCGATTACTGGCTCAGTCTATGGTTAGGCTTAGGGCTAGGGTTAGGGTTATGCCTAGGGTTAGGGTTCAGAAAACCACAAAGCCAGGAGCTCCAGGGATACTCACCATGCAAAAGGCAGGCCAAGTTGAGCGTAGCACATCCAAATCCTTGCTCCCTCTTTGTCATTATGCTCGGAACTCACCACAGCCCAATGCCCGATTACTGCCTCAGTCTAGGGTTAGGCTTAGGGCTAGGGTTAGGGTTATGCCTAGGGTTAGGGTTCAGAAAACCACAAAGCCAGGAGCTCCAGGGATACTCCCCATGCAAAAGGCAGGCCAAGTTGAGCGTAGCACATCCAAATCCCCTCTCCCTCTTCGTCATTCTGCTCGGAACTCACCACAGCCCCATGCCCGATTACTGCCTCAGTCTAGGGTTAGGCTTAGGGCTAGGGTTAGGGTTATGCCTAGGGTTAGGGTTCACAAAACCACAAAGCCAGGAGCTCCAGGGATACTCACCATGCAAAAGGCAGGCCAAGTTGAGCGTAGCACATCCAAATCCCCTCTCCCTCTTCGTCATTCTGCTCGGAACTCACCACAGCCCAATGCCCGATTACTGCCTCAGTCTAGGGTTAGGCTTAGGGCTAGGGTTAGGGTTATGCCTAGGGTTAGGGTTCACAAAACCACAAAGCCAGGAGCTCCAGGGATACTCCCCATGCAAAAGGCAGGCCAAGTTGAGCGTAGCACATCCAAATCCTTGCTCCCTCTTCTTCATTCTTCTCAGAACTTCCCACAGCCCAATGCCAGATTACTGGCTCAGTCTAGGGTTGGGCTTAGGGCTAGGGTTAGGGTTATGCCTAGGGTTAGGGTTCACAAAACCACAAAGCCAGGAGCTCCAGGGACACTGATCATGCGAAAGGCAGGCCAAGTTAAGCACGGCACATCCAAAACCTTGCTCCCTCTTCTTCTTTCTGCAAGGGTTAGGGTTAGGGGCTCGGGTTAGTGTTAGGGGTTAGGGTTAGGGGTAGGGTTAGGGTTAGGGTTTTGACTAGGGTTAGGGTTCACAAAACCACAAAGCCAGGGGACCCAGGCACACTAAGCATGCAAAAGGCAGGCCAAGTTGAGCGTAGCACATCCAAATCCCCTCTCCCTCTTCGTCATTCTGCTCGGAACTCACCACAGCCCAATGCCCGATTACTGCCTCAGTCTAGGGTTAGGCTTAGGGCTAGGGTTAGGGTTATGCCTAGGGTTAGGGTTCACAAAACCACAAAGCCAGGAGCTCCAGGGATACTCACCATGCAAAAGGCAGGCCAAGTTGAGTGTAGCACATCCAAATCCTTGCTCCCTCTTCTTCATTCTGCTCGGAACTCACCACAGCCCAATGCCCGATATCTGCCTCAGTCTAGGGTTAGGCTTAGGGCTAGGGTTAGGGTTATGCCTAGGGTTATGGTTCACAAAACCACAAAGCCAGGAGCTCCAGGGATACTCACCATGCAAAAGGCAGGCCAAGTTGAGCGTAGCACATCCAAATCCCCGCTCCCTCTTCGTCATTCTGCTCGGAACTCACCACAGCCCAATGCCCGATTTCTGCCTCAGTCTAGGGTTAGGCTTAGGGCTAGGGTTAGGGTTATGCCTAGGGTTAGGGTTATGCCTAGGGTTAGGTTTCACAAAACCACAAAGCCAGGAGCTCCAGGGATACTCACCATGCAAAAGGCAGGCCAAGTTGAGCGTAGCACATCCAAATCCCCTCTCCCTCTTCGTCATTCTGCTCGGAACTCACCACAGCCCAATGCCCGATTACTGCCTCAGTCTAGGGTTAGGCTTAGGGCTAGGGTTAGGGTTATGCCTAGGGTTAGGGTTCACAAAACCACAAAGCCAGGAGCTCCAGGGATACTCACCATGCAAAAGGCAGGCCAAGTTGAGCGTAGCACATCCAAATCCTTGCTCCCTCTTCTTCATTCTGCTCAGAACTTCCCACAGCCCAATGCCAGATTACTGGCTCAGTCTAGGGTTGGGCTTAGGGCTAGGGTTAGGGTTATGCCTAGGGTTAGGGTTCACAAAACCACAAAGCCAGGAGCTCCAGGGACACTGATCATGCGAAAGGCAGGCCAAGTTAAGCACGGCACATCCAAAACCTTGCTCCCTCTTCTTCTTTCTGCAAGGGTTAGGGTTAGGGGCTCGGGTTAGTGTTAGGGGTTAGGGTTAGGGGTAGGGTTAGGGTTAGGGTTTTGACTAGGGTTAGGATTGAGAAAACGACAAAGCCAGGGGACCCACGCACACTAAGCATGCAAAAGGCAGGCCAAGTTGAGCGTAGCACATCCAAATCCCCTCTCCCTCTTCGTCATTCTGCTCGGAACTCACCACAGCCCAATGCCCGATTACTGCCTCAGTCTAGGGTTAGGCTTAGGGCTAGGGTTAGGGTTATGCCTAGGGTTAGGGTTCACAAAACCACAAAGCCAGGAGCTCCAGGGATACTCACCATGCAAAAGGCAGGCCAAGTTGAGTGTAGCACATCCAAATCCTTGCTCCCTCTTCTTCATTCTGCTCGGAACTCACCACAGCCCAATGCCCGATATCTGCCTCAGTCTAGGGTTAGGCTTAGGGCTAGGGTTAGGGTTATGCCTAGGGTTATGGTTCACAAAACCACAAAGCCAGGAGCTCCAGGGATACTCACCATGCAAAAGGCAGGCCAAGTTGAGCGTAGCACATCCAAATCCCCGCTCCCTCTTCGTCATTCTGCTCGGAACTCACCACAGCCCAATGCCCGATTTCTGCCTCAGTCTAGGGTTAGGCTTAGGGCTAGGGTTAGGGTTATGCCTAGGGTTAGGGTTATGCCTAGGGTTAGGGTTCACAAAACCACAAAGCCAGGAGCTCCAGGGATACTCACCATGCAAAAGGCAGGCCAAGTTGAGCGTAGCACATCCAAATCCCCTCTCCCTCTTCGTCATTCTGCTCGGAACTCACCACAGCCCAATGCCCGATTACTGCCTCAGTCTAGGGTTAGGCTTAGGGCTAGGGTTAGGGTTATGCCTAGGGTTAGGGTTCACAAAACCACAAAGCCAGGAGCTCCAGGGATACTCACCATGCAAAAGGCAGGCCAAGTTGAGCGTAGCACATCCAAATCCTTGCTCCCTCTTCGTCATTCTGCTCGGAACTCACCACAGCCCAATGCCCGATTACTGCCTCAGTCTAGGGTTAGGCTTAGCGCTAGGGTTAGGGTTATGCCTAGGGTTAGGGTTCACAAAACCACAAAGCCAGGAGCTCCAGGGATACTCACCATGCAAAAGGCAGGCCAAGTTGAGCGTAGCACATCCAAATCCCCTCTCCCTCTTCGTCATTCTGCTCGGAACTTCCCACAGCCCAATGCCAGATTACTGGCTCAGTCTAGGGTTAGGCTTAGGGCTAGGGTTAGGGTTATGCCTAGGGTTAGGGTTCACAAAACCACAAAGCCAGGAGCTCCAGGGATACTCCCCATGCAAAAGGCAGGCCCAGTTGAGCGTAGCACATCCAAATCCTTGCTCCCTCTTTGTCATTCTGCTCAGAACTTCCCACAGCCCAATGCCAGATTACTGGCTCAGTCTAGGGTTAGGCTTAGGGCTAGGGTTAGGGTTATGCCTAGGGTTAGGGTTCACAAAACCACAAAGCCAGGAGCTCCAGGGACACTGATCATGCGAAAGGCAGGCCAAGTTAAGCACGGCACATCCAAAACCTTGCTCCCTCTTCTTCTTTCTGCAAGGGTTAGGGTTAGGGGCTCGGGTTAGTGTTAGGGGTTAGGGTTAGGGGTATGGTTAGGGTTAGGGTTTTGACTAGGGTTAGGATTGAGAAAACGACAAAGCCAGGGGACCCACGCACACTAAGCATGCAAAAGGCAGGCCAAGTTGAGCGTAGCACATCCAAATCCCCTCTCCCTCTTCGTCATTCTGCTCGGAACTCACCACAGCCCAATGCCCGATTTCTGCCTCAGTCTAGGGTTAGGCTTAGGGCTAGGGTTAGGGTTATGCCTAGGGTTAGGGTTCAGAAAACCACAAAGCCAGGAGCTCCAGGGATACTCACCATGCAAAAGGCAGGCCAAGTTGAGTGTAGCACATCCAAATCCTTGCTCCCTCTTCTTCATTCTGCTCGGAACTCACCACGGCCCAATGCCCGATATCTGCCTCAGTCTAGGGTTAGGCTTAGGGCTAGGGTTAGGGTTATGCCTAGGGTTAGGGTTCACAAAACCACAAAGCCAGGAACTCCAGGGATACTCCCCATGCAAAAGGCAGGCCAAGTTGAGCATAGCACATCCAAATCCTTGCTCCCTCTTCGTCATTCTGCTCGGAACTCACCACAGCCCAATGCCCGATTACTGCCTCAGTCTAGGGTTAGGCTTAGGGCTAGGGTTAGGGTTATGCCTAGGGTTAGGGTTCACAAAACCACAAAGCCAGGAGCTCCTGGGATACTCACCATGCAAAAGGCAGGCCAAGTTGAGCGTAGCACATCCAAATCCTTGCTCCCTCTTCTTCATTCTGCTCGGAACTCACCACAGCCCAATGCCCGATTACTGGCTCAGTCTATGGTTAGGCTTAGGGCTAGGGTTAGGGTTATGCCTAGGGTTAGGGTTCAGAAAACCACAAAGCCAGGAGCTCCAGGGATACTCACCATGCAAAAGGCAGGCCAAGTTGAGCGTAGCACATCCAAATCCTTGCTCCCTCTTCGTCATTATGCTCGGAACTCACCACAGCCCAATGCCCGATTACTGCCTCAGTCTAGGGTTAGGCTTAGGGCTAGGGTTAGGGTTATGCCTAGGGTTAGGGTTCAGAAAACCACAAAGCCAGGAGCTCCAGGGATACTCACCATGCAAAAGGCAGGCCAAGTTGAGCGTAGCACATCCAAATCCCCTCTCCCTCTTCGTCATTCTGCTCGGAACTCACCACAGCCCAATGCCCGATTACTGCCTCAGTCTAGGGTTAGGCTTAGGGCTAGGGTTAGGGTTATGCCTAGGGTTAGGGTTCACAAAACCACAAAGCCAGGAGCTCCAGGGATACTCACCATGCAAAAGGCAGGCCAAGTTGAGCGTAGCACATCCAAATCCCCTGTCCCTCTTTGTCATTCTGCTCGGAACTCACCACAGCCCAATGCCCGATTACTGCCTCAGTCTAGGGTTAGGCTTAGGGCTAGGGTTAGGGTTATGCCTAGGGTTAGGGTTCACAAAACCACAAAGCCAGGAGCTCCAGGGATACTCCCCATGCAAAAGGCAGGCCAAGTTGAGCGTAGCACATCCAAATCCTTGCTCCCTCTTTGTCATTCTGCTCAGAACTTCCGACAGCCCAATGCCAGATTACTGGCTCAGTCTAGGGTTAGGCTTAGGGCTAGGGTTAGGGTTATGCCTAGGGTTAGGGTTCACAAAACCACAAAGCCAGGAGCTCCAGGGACACTGATCATGCGAAAGGCAGGCCAAGTTAAGCACGGCACATCCAAAACCTTGCTCCCTCTTCTTCTTTCTGCAAGGGTTAGGGTTAGGGGCTCGGGTTAGTGTTAGGGGTTAGGGTTAGGGGTAGGGTTAGGGTTAGGGTTTTGACTAGGGTTAGGATTGAGAAAACGACAAAGCCAGGGGACCCAGGCACACTAAGCATGCAAAAGGCAGGCCAAGTTGAGCGTAGCACATCCAAATCCCCTCTCCCTCTTCGTCATTCTGCTCGGAACTCACCACAGCCCAATGCCCGATTTCTGCCTCAGTCTAGGGTTAGGCTTAGGGCTAGGGTTAGGGTTATGCCTAGGGTTAGGGTTCACAAAACCACAAAGCCAGGAGCTCCAGGGATACTCACCATGCAAAAGGCAGGCCAAGTTGAGTGTAGCACATCCAAATCCTTGCTCCCTCTTCTTCATTCTGCTCGGAACTCACCACGGCCCAATGCCCGATATCTGCCTCAGTCTAGGGTTAGGCTTAGGGCTAGGGTTAGGGTTATGCCTAGGGTTAGGGTTCACAAAACCACAAAGCCAGGAACTCCAGGGATACTCCCCATGCAAAAGGCAGGCCAAGTTGAGCGTAGCACATCCAAATCCCCTCTCCCTCTTCGTCATTCTGCTCGGAACTCACCACAGCCCAATGCCCGATTACTGGCTCAGTCTATGGTTAGGCTTAGGGCTAGGGTTAGGGTTATGCCTAGGGTTAGGGTTCACAAAACCACAAAGCCAGGAGCTCCAGGGATACTCACCATGCAAAAGGCAGGCCAAGTTGAGCGTAGCACATCCAAATCCCCTCTCCCTCTTCGTCATTCTGCTCGGAACTCACCACAGCCCAATGCCCGATTACTGCCTCAGTCTAGGGTTAGGCTTAGGGCTAGGGTTAGGGTTATGCCTAGGGTTAGGGTTCACAAAACCACAAAGCCAGGAGCTCCAGGGATACTCCCCATGCAAAAGGCAGGCCAAGTTGAGCGTAGCACATCCAAATCCTTGCTCCCTCTTTGTCATTCTGCTCAGAACTTCCCACAGCCCAATGCCAGATTACTGGCTCAGTCTAGGGTTAGGCTTAGGGCTAGGGTTAGGGTTATGCCTAGGGTTAGGGTTCACAAAACCACAAAGCCAGGAGCTCCAGGGACACTGATCATGCGAAAGGCAGGCCAAGTTAAGCACGGCACATCCAAAACCTTGCTCCCTCTTCTTCTTTCTGCAAGGGTTAGGGTTAGGGGCTCGGGTTAGTGTTAGGGGTTAGGGTTAGGGGTAGGGTTAGGGTTAGGGTTTTGACTAGGGTTAGGATTGAGAAAACGACAAAGCCAGGGGACCCACGCACACTAAGCATGCAAAAGGCAGGCCAAGTTGAGCGTAGCACATCCAAATCCCCTCTCCCTCTTCGTCATTCTGCTCGGAACTCACCACAGCCCAATGCCCGATTTCTGCCTCAGTCTAGGGTTAGGCTTAGGGCTAGGGTTAGGGTTATGCCTAGGGTTAGGGTTCACAAAACCACAAAGCCAGGAGCTCCAGGGATACTCCCCATGCAAAAGGCAGGCCAAGTTGAGCGTAGCACATCCAAATCCCCTCTCCCTCTTCGTCATTCTGCTCGGAACTCACCACAGCCCAATGCCTGATTACTGGCTCAGTCTAGGGTTAGGCTTAGGGCTAGGGTTAGGGTTATGCCTAGGGTTAGGGTTCACAAAACCACAAAGCCAGGAGCTCCAGGGATACTCACCATGCAAAAGGCAGGCCAAGTTGAGCGTAGCACATCCAAATCCTTGCTCCCTCTTCGTCATTCTGCTCGGAACTCACCACAGCCCAATGCCCGATTACTGCCTCAGTCTAGGGTTAGGCTTAGCGCTAGGGTTAGGGTTATGCCTAGGGTTAGGGTTCACAAAACCACAAAGCCAGGAGCTCCAGGGATACTCCCCATGCAAAAGGCAGGCCAAGTTGAGCGTAGCACATCCAAATCCCCTCTCCCTCTTCGTCATTCTGCTCGGAACTTCCCACAGCCCAATGCCAGATTACTGGCTCAGTCTAGGGTTAGGCTTAGGGCTAGGGTTAGGGTTATGCCTAGGGTTAGGGTTCACAAAACCACAAAGCCAGGAGCTCCAGGGATACTCCCCATGCAAAAGGCAGGCCCAGTTGAGCGTAGCACATCCAAATCCTTGCTCCCTCTTTGTCATTCTGCTCAGAACTTCCCACAGCCCAATGCCAGATTACTGGCTCAGTCTAGGGTTAGGCTTAGGGCTAGGGTTAGGGTTATGCCTAGGGTTAGGGTTCACAAAACCACAAAGCCAGGAGCTCCAGGGACACTGATCATGCGAAAGGCAGGCCAAGTTAAGCACGGCACATCCAAAACCTTGCTCCCTCTTCTTCTTTCTGCAAGGGTTAGGGTTAGGGGCTCTGGTTAGTGTTAGGGGTTAGGGTTAGGGGTAGGGTTAGGGTTAGGGTTTTGACTAGGGTTAGGATTGAGAAAACGACAAAGCCAGGGGACCCAGGCACACTAAGCATGCAAAAGGCAGGCCAAGTTGAGCGTAGCACATCCAAATCCCCTCTCCCTCTTCGTCATTCTGCTCGGAACTCACCACAGCCCAATGCCCGATTTCTGCCTCAGTCTAGGGTTAGGCTTAGGGCTAGGGTTAGGGTTATGCCTAGGGTTAGGGTTCAGAAAACCACAAAGCCAGGAGCTCCAGGGATACTCACCATGCAAAAGGCAGGCCAAGTTGAGTGTAGCACATCCAAATCCTTGCTCCCTCTTCTTCATTCTGCTCGGAACTCACCACGGCCCAATGCCCGATATCTGCCTCAGTCTAGGGTTAGGCTTAGGGCTAGGGTTAGGGTTATGCCTAGGGTTAGGGTTCACAAAACCACAAAGCCAGGAACTCCAGGGATACTCCCCATGCAAAAGGCAGGCCAAGTTGAGCGTAGCACATCCAAATCCTTGCTCCCTCTTCGTCATTCTGCTCGGAACTCACCACAGCCCAATGCCCGATTACTGCCTCAGTCTAGGGTTAGGCTTAGGGCTAGGGTTAGGGTTATGCCTAGGGTTAGGGTTCACAAAACCACAAAGCCAGGAGCTCCTGGGATACTCACCATGCAAAAGGCAGGCCAAGTTGAGCGTAGCACATCCAAATCCTTGCTCCCTCTTCTTCATTCCGCTCGGAACTCACCACAGCCCAATGCCCGATTACTGGCTCAGTCTATGGTTAGGCTTAGGGCTAGGGTTAGGGTTATGCCTAGGGTTAGGGTTCTTAAAACCACAAAGCCAGGAGCTCCAGGGATACTCACCATGCAAAAGGCAGGCCAAGTTGAGCGTAGCACATCCAAATCCTTGCTCCCTCTTCGTCATTATGCTCGGAACTCACCACAGCCCAATGCCCGATTACTGCCTCAGTCTAGGGTTAGGCTTAGGGCTAGGGTTAGGGTTATGCCTAGGGTTAGGGTTCAGAAAACCACAAAGCCAGGAGCTCCAGGGATACTCCCCATGCAAAAGGCAGGCCAAGTTGAGCGTAGCACATCCAAATCCCCTCTCCCTCTTCGTCATTCTGCTCGGAACTCACCACAGCCCAATGCCCGATTACTGCCTCAGTCTAGGGTTAGGCTTAGGGCTAGGGTTAGGGTTATGCCTAGGGTTAGGGTTCACAAAACCACAAAGCCAGGAGCTCCAGGGATACTCACCATGCAAAAGGCAGGCCAAGTTGAGCGTAGCACATCCAAATCCCCTCTCCCTCTTCGTCATTCTGCTCGGAACTCACCACAGCCCAATGCCCGATTACTGCCTCAGTCTAGGGTTAGGCTTAGGGCTAGGGTTAGGGTTATGCCTAGGGTTAGGGTTCACAAAACCACAAAGCCAGGAGCTCCAGGGATACTCCCCATGCAAAAGGCAGGCCAAGTTGAGCGTAGCACATCCAAATCCTTGCTCCCTCTTTGTCATTCTGCTCAGAACTTCCCACAGCCCAATGCCAGATTACTGGCTCAGTCTAGGGTTAGGCTTAGGGCTAGGGTTAGGGTTATGCCTAGGGTTAGGGTTCACAAAACCACAAAGCCAGGAGCTCCAGGGACACTGATCATGCGAAAGGCAGGCCAAGTTAAGCACGGCACATCCAAAACCTTGCTCCCTCTTCTTCTTTCTGCAAGGGTTAGGGTTAGGGGCTCGGGTTAGTGTTAGGGGTTAGGGTTAGGGGTAGGGTTAGGGTTAGGGTTTTGACTAGGGTTAGGATTGAGAAAACGACAAAGCCAGGGGACCCACGCACACTAAGCATGCAAAAGGCAGGCCAAGTTGAGCGTAGCACATCCAAATCCCCTCTCCCTCTTCGTCATTCTGCTCGGAACTCACCACAGCCCAATGCCCGATTACTGCCTCAGTCTAGGGTTAGGCTTAGGGCTAGGGTTAGGGTTATGCCTAGGGTTAGGGTTCACAAAACCACAAAGCCAGGAGCTCCAGGGATACTCCCCATGCAAAAGGCAGGCCAAGTTGAGCGTAGCACATCCAAATCCCCTCTCCCTCTTCTTCATTCTGCTCGGAACTCACCACAGCCCAATGCCCGATATCTGCCTCAGTCTAGGGTTAGGCTTAGGGCTAGGGTTAGGGTTATGCCTAGGGTTAGGGTTCACAAAACCACAAAGCCAGGAGCTCCAGGGATACTCACCATGCAAAAGGCAGGCCAAGTTGAGCGTAGCACATCCAAATCCCCTCTCCCTCTTCGTCATTCTGCTCGGAACTCCCCACAGCCCAATGCCCGATTTCTGCCTCAGTCTAGGGTTCGGCTTAGGGCTAGGGTTAGGGTTATGCCTAGGGTTAGGGTTCACAAAACCACAAAGCCAGGAGCTCCAGGGATACTCCCCATGCAAAAGGCAGGCCAAGTTGAGCGTAGCACATCCAAATCCTTGCTCCCTCTTCATCATTCTGCTCGGAACTCACCACAGCCCCATGCCCGATTTCTGCCTCAGTCTAGGGTTAGGCTTAGGGCTAGGGTTAGGGTTATGCCTAGGGTTAGGGTTCAGAAAACCACAAAGCCAGGAGCTCCAGGGATACTCCCCATGCAAAAGGCAGGCCAAGTTGAGCGTAGCACATCCAAATCCTTGCTCCCTCTTCGTCATTCTGCTCGGAACTCCCCACAGCCCCATGCCCGATTTCTGCCTCAGTCTAGGGTTAGGCTTAGGGCTAGGGTTAGGGTTATGCCTAGGGTTAGGGTTCACAAAACCACAAAGCCAGGAGCTCCAGGGACACTGATCATGCGAAAGGCAGGCCAAGTTAAGCACGGCACATCCAAAACCTTGCTCCATCTTCTTCTTTTTTCAAGGGTTAGGGTTAGGGGCTCGGGTTAGTGTTAGGGGTTAGGGTTAGGGGTAGGGTTAGGGTTAGGGTTTTGACTAGGGTTAGGATTGAGAAAACGACAAAGCCAGGGGACCCAGGCACACTAAGCATGCAAAAGGCAGGCCAAGTTGAGTGTAGCACATCCAAATCCCCTCTCCCTCTTCGTCATTCTGCTCGGAATTCACCACAGCCCAATGCCCGATTACTGCCTCAGTCTAGGGTTAGGCTTAGCGCTAGGGTTAGGGTTATGCCTAGGGTTAGGGTTCAGAAAACCACAAAGCCAGGAGCTCCAGGGATACTCCCCATGCAAAAGGCAGGCCAAGTTGAGCGTAGCACATCCAAATCCCCTCTCCCTCTTCGTCATTCTGCTCGGAACTCCCCACAGCCCAATGCCCGATTACTGGCTCAGTCTAGGGTTAGGCTTAGGGCTAGGGTTAGGGTTATGCCTAGGGTTAGGGTTCACAAAACCACAAAGCCAGGAGCTCCAGGGATACTCACCATGCATAAGGCAGGCCAAGTTGAGTGTAGCACATCCAAATCCTTGCTCCCTCTTCTTCATTCTGCTCGGAACTCACCACGGCCCAATGCCCAATATCTGCCTCAGTCTAGGGTTAGGCTTAGGGCTAGGGTTAGGGTTATGCCTAGGGTTATGGTTCACAAAACCACAAAGCCAGGAGCTCCAGGGATACTCACCATGCAAAAGGCAGGCCAAGTTGAGCGTAGCACATCCAAATCCCCTCTCCCTCTTCGTCATTCTGCTCGGAACTCACCACAGCCCAATGCCCGATTACTGCCTCAGTCTAGGGTTAGGCTTAGGGCTAGGGTTAGGGTTATGCCTAGGGTTAGGGTTCACAAAACCACAAAGCCAGGAGCTCCAGGGATACTCACCATGCAAAAGGCAGGCCAAGTTGAGCGTAGCACATCCAAATCCCCTCTCCCTCTTTGTCATTCTCCTCGGAACTCCCCACAGCCCAATGCCCGATTACTGGCTCAGTCTAGGGTTAGGCTTAGGGCTAGGGTTAGGGTTATGCCTAGGGTAAGGGTTCACAAAACCACAAAGCCAGGAGCTCCAGGGATACTCCCCATGCAAAAGGCAGGCCAAGTTGAGCGTAGCACATCCAAATCCTTGCTCCCTCTTTGTCATTCTGCTCAGAACTTCCCACAGCCCAATGCCAGATTACTGGCTCAGTCTAGGGTTAGGCTTAGGGCTAGGGTTAGGGTTATGCCTAGGGTTTGGGTTCACAAAACCACAAAGCCAGGAGCTCCAGGGACACTGATCATGCGAAAGGCAGGCCAAGTTAAGCACGGCACATCCAAAACCTTGCTCCCTCTTCTTCTTTCTGCAAGGGTTAGGGTTAGGGGCTCGGGTTAGTGTTAGGGGTTAGGGTTAGGGGTAGGGTTAGGGTTAGGGTTTTGACTAGGGTTAGGATTGAGAAAACCACAAAGCCAGGGGACCCAGGCACACTAAGCATGCAAAAGGCAGGCCAAGTTGAGCGTAGCACATCCAAATCCCCTCTCCCTCTTCATCATTCTGCTCGGAACTCACCACAGCCCAATGCCCGATTTCTGCCTCAGTCTAGGGTTAGGCTTAGGGCTAGGGTTAGGGTTATGCCTAGGGTTAGGGTTCAGAAAACCACAAAGCCAGGAGCTCCAGGGATACTCACCATGCAAAAGGCAGGCCAAGTTGAGCGTAGCACATCCAAATCCTTGCTCCCTCTTTGTCATTATGCTTGGAACTCACCACAGCCCAATGCCCGATTACTGCCTCAGTCTAGGGTTAGGCTTAGGGCTAGGGTTAGGGTTATGCCTAGGGTTAGGGTTCAGAAAACCACAAAGCCAGGAGCTCCAGGGATACTCACCATGCAAAAGGCAGGCCCAGTTGAGCGTAGCACATCCAAATCCCCTCTCCCTCTTCGTCATTCTGCTCGGAACTCACCACAGCCCAATGCCCGATTACTGCCTCAGTCTAGGGTTAGGCTTAGGGCTAGGGTTAGGGTTATGCCTAGGGTTAGGGTTCACAAAACAACAAAGCCAGGAGCTCCAGGGATACTCACCATGCAAAAGGCAGGCCAAGTTGAGCGTAGCACATCCAAATCCCCTCTCCCTCTTCGTCATTCTGCTCGGAACTCACCACAGCCCAATGCCCGATTACTGCCTCAGTCTAGGGTTAGGCTTAGGGCTAGGGTTAGGGTTATGCCTAGGGTTAGGGTTCACAAAACCACAAAGCCAGGAGCTCCAGGGATACTCACCATGCAAAAGGCAGGCCAAGTTGAGCGTAGCACATCCAAATCCCCTCTCCCTCTTTGTCATTCTCCTCGGAACTCCCCACAGCCCAATGCCCGATTACTGCCTCAGTCTAGGGTTAGGCTTAGGGCTAGGGTTAGGGTTATGCCTAGGGTTAGGGTTCAGAAAACCACAAAGCCAGGAGCTCCAGGGATACTCCCCATGCAAAAGGCAGGCCAAGTTGAGCGTAGCACATCCAAATCCTTGCTCCCTCTTCTTCATTCTGCTCGGAACTCACCACGGCCCAATGCCCGATATCTGCCTCAGTCTAGGGTTAGGCTTAGGGCTAGGGTTAGGGTTATGCCTAGGGTTAGGGTTCACAAAACCACAAAGCCAGGAGCTCCAGGGATACTCCCCATGCAAAAGGCAGGCCAAGTTGAGCGTAGCACATCCAAATCCCCTCTCCCTCTTCGTCATTCTGCTCGGAACTCACCACAGCCCAATGCCCGATTTCTGCCTCAGTCTAGGGTTAGGCTTAGGGCTAGGGTTAGGGTTATGCCTAGGGTTAGGGTTCAGAAAACCACAAAGCCAGGAGCTCCAGGGATACTCACCATGCAAAAGGCAGGCCAAGTTGAGCGTAGCACATCCAAATCATTGCTCCCTCTTTGTCATTCTGCTCGGAACTCACCACAGCCCAATGCCCGATTTCTGCCTCAGTCTAGGGTTAGGCTTAGGGCTAGGGTTAGGGTTATGCCTAGGGTTAGGGTTCAGAAAACCACAAAGCCAGGAGCTCCAGGGATACTCCCCATGCAAAAGGCAGGCCAAGTTGAGCGTAGCACATCCAAATCCTTGCTCCCTCTTCGTCATTCTGCTCGGAACTCACCACAGCCCAATGCCCGATTTCTGCCTCAGTCTAGGGTTAGGCTTAGGGCTAGGGTTAGGGTTATGCCTAGGGTTAGGGTTCAGAAAACCACAAAGCCAGGAGCTCCAGGGATACTCCCCATGCAAAAGGCAGGCCAAGTTGAGCGCAGCCAATCCAAATCCTTGCTCCCTCTTCGTCATTCTGCTCGGAACTCCCCACAGCCCAATGCCCGATTTCTGCCTCAGTCTAGGGTTAGGCTTAGGGCTAGGGTTAGGGTTATGCCTAGGGTTAGGGTTCAGAAAACCACAAAGCCAGGAGCTCCAGGGATACTCCCCATGCAAAAGGCAGGCCAAGTTGAGCATAGCACATCCAAATCCTTGCTCCCTCTTCATCATTCTGCTCGGAACTCACCACAGCCCCATGCCCGATTTCTGCCTCAGTCTAGGGTTAGGTTTAGGGCTAGGGTTAGGGTTATGCCTAGGGTTAGGGTTCAGAAAACCACAAAGCCAGGAGCTCCAGGGATACTCACCATGCAAAAGGCAGGCCAAGTTGAGCGTAGCACATCCAAATCCTTGCTCCCTCTTCGTCATTCTGCTCGGAACTCCCCACAGCCCAATGCCCGATTTCTGCCTCAGTCTACGGTTAGGCTTAGGGCTAGGGTTAGGGTTATGCCTAGGGTTAGGGTTCAGAAAGCCACAAAGCCAGGAGCTCCAGGGATACTCCCCATGCAAAAGGCAGGCCAAGTTGAGCGTAGCACATCCAAATCCTTGCTCCCTCTTTGTCATTCTGCTCGGAACTCACCACAGCCCAATGCCCGATTACTGCCTCAGTCTAGGGTTAAGCTTAGGGCTAGGGTTAGGGTTATGGCTAGGGTTAGGGTTCAGAAAACCACAAAGCCAGGAGCTCCAGGGATACTCACCATGCAAAAGGCAGGCCAAGTTGAGCGTAGCACATCCAAATCCTTGCTCCCTCTACGTCATTCTGCTCGGAACTCACCACAGCCCAATGCACGATTACTGGCTCAGTCTAGGGTTAGGCTTAGGGCTAGGGTTAGGGTTATGCCTAGGGTTATGGTTCACAAAACCACAAAGCCAGGAGCTCCAGGGATACTCACCATGCAAAAGGCAGGCCAAGTTGAGCGTAGCACGTCCAAATCCCCTCTCCCTCTTCGTCATTCTGCTCGGAACTCACCACAGCCCAATGCCCGATTTCTGCCTCAGTCTAGGGTTAGGCTTAGGGCTAGGGTTAGGGTTATGCCTAGGGTTAGGGTTATGCCTAGGGTTAGGGTTCACAAAACCACAAAGCCAGGAGCTCCAGGGATACTCACCATGCAAAAGGCAGGCCAAGTTGAGCGTAGCACATCCAAATCCCCTCTCCCTCTTCGTCATTCTGCTCGGAACTCACCACAGCCCAATGCCCGATTACTGGCTCAGTCTAGGGTTAGGCTAAGGGCTAGGGTTAGGGTTATGCCTAGGGTTAGGGTTCACAAAACCACAAAGCCAGGAGCTCCAGGGATACTCACCATGCAAAAGGCAGGCCAAGTTGAGCGTAGCACATCCAAATCCTTGCTCCCTCTTCGTCATTCTGCTCGGAACTCACCACAGCCCAATGCCCGATTACTGCCTCAGTCTAGGGTTAGGCTTAGGGCTAGGGTTAGGGTTATGCCTAGGGTTAGGGTTCACAAAACCACAAAGCCAGGAGCTCCAGGGATACTCACCATGCAAAAGGCAGGCCAAGTTGAGCGTAGCACATCCAAATCCCCTCTCCCTCTTCGTCATTCTGCTCGGAACTTCCCACAGCCCAATGCCAGATTACTGGCTCAGTCTAGGGTTAGGCTTAGGGCTAGGGTTAGGGTTATGCCTAGGGTTAGGGTTCACAAAACCACAAAGCCAGGAGCTCCAGGGATACTCACCATGCAAAAGGCAGGCCCAGTTGAGCGTAGCACATCCAAATCCCCTCTCCCTCTTCGTCATTCTGCTCGGAACTCACCACAGCCCAATGCCCGATTACTGCCTCAGTCTAGGGTTAGGCTTAGGGCTAGGGTTAGGGTTATGCCTAGGGTTAGGGTTCACAAAACAACAAAGCCAGGAGCTCCAGGGATACTCACCATGCAAAAGGCAGGCCAAGTTGAGCGTAGCACATCCAAATCCCCTCTCCCTCTTCGTCATTCTGCTCGGAACTCACCACAGCCCAATGCCCGATTACTGCCTCAGTCTAGGGTTAGGCTTAGGGCTAGGGTTAGGGTTATGCCTAGGGTTAGGGTTCACAAAACCACAAAGCCAGGAGCTCCAGGGATACTCACCATGCAAAAGGCAGGCCAAGTTGAGCGTAGCACATCCAAATCCCCTCTCCCTCTTTGTCATTCTCCTCGGAACTCCCCACAGCCCAATGCCCGATTACTGCCTCAGTCTAGGGTTAGGCTTAGGGCTAGGGTTAGGGTTATGCCTAGGGTTAGGGTTCAGAAAACCACAAAGCCAGGAGCTCCAGGGATACTCCCCATGCAAAAGGCAGGCCAAGTTGAGCGTAGCACATCCAAATCCTTGCTCCCTCTTTGTCATTCTGCTCGGAACTTCCCACAGCCCAATGCCAGATTACTGGCTCAGTCTAGGGTTAGGCTTAGGGCTAGGGTTAGGGTTATGCCTAGGGTTAGGGTTCACAAAACCACAAAGCCAGGAGCTCCAGGGACACTGATCATGCGAAATGCAGGCCAAGTTAAGCACGGCACATCCAAAACCTTGCTCCCTCTTCTTCTTTCTGCAAGGGTTAGGGTTAGGGGCTCGGGTTAGTGTTAGGGGTTAGGGTTAGGGGTAGGGTTAGGGTTAGGGTTTTGACTAGGGTTAGGATTGAGAAAACGACAAAGCCAGGGGACCCAGGCACACTAAGCATGCAAAAGGCAGGCCAAGTTGAGCGTAGCACATCCAAATCCCCTCTCCCTCTTCGTCATTCTGCTCGGAATTCACCACAGCCCAATGCCCGATTTCTGCCTCAGTCTAGGGTTAGGCTTAGGGCTAGGGTTAGGGTTATGCCTAGGGTTAGGGTTCAGAAAACCACAAAGCCAGGAGCTCCAGGGATACTCACCATGCAAAAGGCAGGCCAAGTTGAGTGTAGCACATCCAAATCCTTGCTCCCTCTTCTTCATTCTGCTCGGAACTCACCACGGCCCAATGCCCGATATCTGCCTCAGTCTAGGGTTAGGCTTAGGGCTAGGGTTAGGGTTATGCCTAGGGTTAGGGTTCACAAAACCACAAAGCCAGGAGCTCCAGGGATACTCCCCATGCAAAAGGCAGGCCAAGTTGAGCGTAGCACATCCAAATCCCCTCTCCCTCTTCGTCATTCTGCTCGGAACTCACCACAGCCCAATGCCCGATTTCTGCCTCAGTCTAGGGTTAGGCTTAGGGCTAGGGTTAGGGTTATGCCTAGGGTTAGGGTTCAGAAAACCACAAAGCCAGGAGCTCCAGGGATACTCACCATGCAAAAGGCAGGCCAAGTTGAGCGTAGCACATCCAAATCATTGCTCCCTCTTTGTCATTCTGCTCGGAACTCACCACAGCCCCATGCTCGATTTCTGCCTCAGTCTAGGGTTAGGCTTAGGGCTAGGGTTAGGGTTATGCCTAGGGTTAGGGTTCAGAAAACCACAAAGCCAGGAGCTCCAGGGATACTCCCCATGCAAAAGGCAGGCCAAGTTGAGCGTAGCACATCCAAATCCTTGCTCCCTCTTCGTCATTCTGCTCGGAACTCACCACAGCCCAATGCCCGATTTCTGCCTCAGTCTAGGGTTAGGCTTAGGGCTAGGGTTAGGGTTATGCCTAGGGTTAGGGTTCAGAAAACCACAAAGCCAGGAGCTCCAGGGATACTCCCCATGCAAAAGGCAGGCCAAGTTGAGCGCAGCCAATCCAAATCCTTGCTCCCTCTTCGTCATTCTGCTCGGAACTCCCCACAGCCCAATGCCCGATTTCTGCCTCAGTCTAGGGTTAGGCTTAGGGCTAGGGTTAGGGTTATGCCTAGGGTTAGGGTTCAGAAAACCACAAAGCCAGGAGCTCCAGGGATACTCCCCATGCAAAAGGCAGGCCAAGTTGAGCATAGCACATCCAAATCCTTGCTCCCTCTTCATCATTCTGCTCGGAACTCACCACAGCCCCATGCCCGATTTCTGCCTCAGTCTAGGGTTAGGTTTAGGGCTAGGGTTAGGGTTATGCCTAGGGTTAGGGTTCAGAAAACCACAAAGCCAGGAGCTCCAGGGATACTCACCATGCAAAAGGCAGGCCAAGTTGAGCGTAGCACATCCAAATCCTTGCTCCCTCTTCGTCATTCTGCTCGGAACTCCCCACAGCCCAATGCCCGATTTCTGCCTCAGTCTACGGTTAGGCTTAGGGCTAGGGTTAGGGTTATGCCTAGGGTTAGGGTTCAGAAAGCCACAAAGCCAGGAGCTCCAGGGATACTCCCCATGCAAAAGGCAGGCCAAGTTGAGCGTAGCACATCCAAATCCTTGCTCCCTCTTTGTCATTCTGCTCGGAACTCACCACAGCCCAATGCCCGATTACTGCCTCAGTCTAGGGTTAAGCTTAGGGCTAGGGTTAGGGTTATGGCTAGGGTTAGGGTTCAGAAAACCACAAAGCCAGGAGCTCCAGGGATACTCACCATGCAAAAGGCAGGCCAAGTTGAGCGTAGCACATCCAAATCCTTGCTCCCTCTACGTCATTCTGCTCGGAACTCACCACAGCCCAATGCACGATTACTGGCTCAGTCTAGGGTTAGGCTTAGGGCTAGGGTTAGGGTTATGCCTAGGGTTATGGTTCACAAAACCACAAAGCCAGGAGCTCCAGGGATACTCACCATGCAAAAGGCAGGCCAAGTTGAGCGTAGCACGTCCAAATCCCCTCTCCCTCTTCGTCATTCTGCTCGGAACTCACCACAGCCCAATGCCCGATTTCTGCCTCAGTCTAGGGTTAGGCTTAGGGCTAGGGTTAGGGTTATGCCTAGGGTTAGGGTTATGCCTAGGGTTAGGGTTCACAAAACCACAAAGCCAGGAGCTCCAGGGATACTCACCATGCAAAAGGCAGGCCAAGTTGAGCGTAGCACATCCAAATCCCCTCTCCCTCTTCGTCATTCTGCTCGGAACTCACCACAGCCCAATGCCCGATTACTGGCTCAGTCTAGGGTTAGGCTAAGGGCTAGGGTTAGGGTTATGCCTAGGGTTAGGGTTCACAAAACCACAAAGCCAGGAGCTCCAGGGATACTCACCATGCAAAAGGCAGGCCAAGTTGAGCGTAGCACATCCAAATCCTTGCTCCCTCTTCGTCATTCTGCTCGGAACTCACCACAGCCCAATGCCCGATTACTGCCTCAGTCTAGGGTTAGGCTTAGGGCTAGGGTTAGGGTTATGCCTAGGGTTAGGGTTCACAAAACCACAAAGCCAGGAGCTCCAGGGATACTCACCATGCAAAAGGCAGGCCAAGTTGAGCGTAGCACATCCAAATCCCCTCTCCCTCTTCGTCATTCTGCTCGGAACTTCCCACAGCCCAATGCCAGATTACTGGCTCAGTCTAGGGTTAGGCTTAGGGCTAGGGTTAGGGTTATGCCTAGGGTTAGGGTTCACAAAACCACAAAGCCAGGAGCTCCAGGGATACTCCCCATGCAAAAGGCAGGCCAAGTTGAGCGTAGCACATCCAAATCCTTGCTCCCTCTTTGTCATTCTGCTCAGAACTTCCCACAGCCCAATGCCAGATTACTGGCTCAGTCTAGGGTTAGGCTTAGGGCTAGGGTTAGGGTTATGCCTAGGGTTAGGGTTCACAAAACCACAAAGCCAGGAGCTCCAGGGACACTGATCATGCGAAAGGCAGGCCAAGTTAAGCACGGCACATCCAAAACCTTGCTCCCTCTTCTTCTTTCTGCAAGGGTTAGGGTTAGGGGCTCGGGTTAGTGTTAGGGGTTAGGGTTAGGGGTAGGGTTAGGGTTAGGGTTTTGACTAGGGTTAGGGTTCACAAAACCACAAAGCCAGGGGACCCAGGCACACTAAGCATGCAAAAGGCAGGCCAAGTTGAGCGTAGCACATCCAAATCCCCTCTCCCTCTTCGTCATTCTGCTCGGAACTCACCACAGCCCAATGCCCGATTTCTGCCTCAGTCTAGGGTTAGGCTTAGGGCTAGGGTTAGGGTTATGCCTAGGGTTAGGGTTCAGAAAACCACAAAGCCAGGAGCTCCAGGGATACTCACCATGCAAAAGGCAGGCCAAGTTGAGTGTAGCACATCCAAATCCTTGCTCCCTCTTCTTCATTCTGCTCGGAACTCACCACGGCCCAATGCCCGATATCTGCCTCAGTCTAGGGTTAGGCTTAGGGCTAGGGTTAGGGTTATGCCTAGGGTTAGGGTTCACAAAACCACAAAGCCAGGAGCTCCAGGGATACTCCCCATGCAAAAGGCAGGCCAAGTTGAGCGTAGCACATCCAAATCCCCTCTCCCTCTTCATCATTCTGCTCGGAACTCACCACAGCCCAATGCCCGATTTCTGCCTCAGTCTAGGGTTAGGCTTAGGGCTAGGGTTAGGGTTATGCCTAGGGTTAGGGTTCACAAAACCACAAAGCCAGGAGCTCCAGGGATACTCACCATGCAAAAGGCAGGCCAAGTTGAGCGTAGCACATCCAAATCCTTGCTCCCTCTTCTTCATTCTGCTCGGAACTCACCACAGCCCAATGCCCGATTACTGGCTCAGTCTAGGGTTAGGCTTAGGGCTAGGGTTAGGGTTATGCCTAGGGTTAGGGTTCAGAAAACCACAAAGCCAGGAGCTCCAGGGATACTCACCATGCAAAAGGCAGGCCCAGTTGAGCGTAGCACATCCAAATCCCCTCTCCCTCTTCGTCATTCTGCTCGGAACTCACCACAGCCCAATGCCCAATTACTGCCTCAGTCTAGGGTTAGGCTTAGGGCTAGGGTTAGGGTTATGCCTAGGGTTAGGGTTCACAAAACCACAAAGCCAGGAGCTCCAGGGATACTCACCATGCAAAAGGCAGGCCAAGTTGAGCGTAGCACATCCAAATCCCCTCTCCCTCTTCGTCATTCTGCTCGGAACTCACCACAGCCCAATGCCCGATTACTGCCTCAGTCTAGGGTTAGGCTTAGGGCTAGGGTTAGGGTTATGCCTAGGGTTAGGGTTCACAAAACCACAAAGCCAGGAGCTCCAGGGATACTCACCATGCAAAAGGCAGGCCAAGTTGAGCGTAGCACATCCAAATCCCCTCTCCCTCTTTGTCATTCTCCTCGGAACTCCCCACAGCCCAATGCCAGATTACTGGCTCAGTCTAGGGTTAGGCTTAGGGCTAGGGTTAGGGTTATGCCTAGGGTTAGGGTTCAGAAAACCACAAAGCCAGGAGCTCCAGGGATACTCCCCATGCAAAAGGCAGGCCAAGTTGAGCGTAGCACATCCAAATCCTTCCTCCCTCTTTGTCATTCTGCTCAGAACTTCCGACAGCCCAATGCCAGATTACTGCCTCAGTCTAGGGTTAGGCTTAGGGCTAGGGTTAGGGTTATGCCTAGGGTTAGGGTTCACAAAACCACAAAGCCAGGAGCTCCAGGGACACTGATCATGCGAAAGGCAGGCCAAGTTAAGCACGGCACATCCAAAACCTTGCTCCCTCTTCTTCTTTCTGCAAGGGTTAGGGTTAGGGGCTCGGGTTAGTGTTAGGGGTTAGGGTTAGGGGTAGGGTTAGGGTTAGGGTTATGCCTAGGGTTAGGATTGAGAAAACGACAAAGCCAGGGGACCCAGGCACACTAAGCATGCAAAAGGCAGGCCAAGTTGAGCGTAGCACATCCAAATCCCCTCTCCCTCTTCGTCATTCTGCTCGGAATTCACCACAGCCCAATGCCCGATTTCTGCCTCAGTCTAGGGTTAGGCTTAGGGCTAGGGTTAGGGTTATGCCTAGGGTTAGGGTTCAGAAAACCACAAAGCCAGGAGCTCCAGGGATACTCACCATGCAAAAGGCAGGCCAAGTTGAGTGTAGCACATCCAAATCCTTGCTCCCTCTTCTTCATTCTGCTCGGAACTCACCACGGCCCAATGCCCGATATCTGCCTCAGTCTAGGGTTAGGCTTAGGGCTAGGGTTAGGGTTATGCCTAGGGTTAGGGTTCACAAAACCACAAAGCCAGGAGCTCCAGGGATACTCACCATGCAAAAGGCAGGCCCAGTTGAGCGTAGCACATCCAAATCCCCTCTCCCTCTTCGTCATTCTGCTCGGAACTCACCACAGCCCAATGCCCGATTTCTGCCTCAGTCTAGGGTTAGGCTTAGGGCTAGGGTTAGGGTTATGCCTAGGGTTAGGGTTCACAAAACCACAAAGCCAGGAGCTCCAGGGATACTCACCATGCAAAAGGCAGGCCAAGTTGAGCGTAGCACATCCAAATCCTTGCTCCCTCTTTGTCATTCTGCTCGGAACTCACCACAGCCCCATGCCCGATTTCTGCCTCAGTCTAGGGTTAGGCTTAGGGCTAGGGTTAGGGTTATGCCTAGGGTTAGGGTTCAGAAAACCACAAAGCCAGGAGCTCCAGGGATACTCACCATGCAAAAGGCAGGCCAAGTTGAGCGTAGCACATCCAAATCCTTGCTCCCTCTTCGTCATTATGCTCGGAACTCACCACAGCCCAATGCCCGATTACTGCCTCAGTCTAGGGTTAGGCTTAGGGCTAGGGTTAGGGTTATGCCTAGGGTTAGGGTTCAGAAAACCACAAAGCCAGGAGCTCCAGGGATACTCACCATGCAAAAGGCAGGCCAAGTTGAGCGTAGCACATCCAAATCCCCTCTCCCTCTTCGTCATTCTGCTCGGAACTCACCACAGCCCAATGCCCGATTACTGCCTCAGTCTAGGGTTAGGCTTAGGGCTAGGGTTAGGGTTATGCCTAGGGTTAGGGTTCACAAAACCACAAAGCCAGGAGCTCCAGGGATACTCACCATGCAAAAGGCAGGCCAAGTTGAGCGTAGCACATCCAAATCCCCTCTCCCTCTTCGTCATTCTGCTCGGAACTCACCACAGCCCAATGCCCGATTACTGCCTCAGTCTAGGGTTAGGCTTAGGGCTAGGGTTAGGGTTATGCCTAGGGTTAGGGTTCACAAAACCACAAAGCCAGGAGCTCCAGGGATACTCACCATGCAAAAGGCAGGCCAAGTTGAGCGTAGCACATCCAAATCCCCTCTCCCTCTTTGTCATTCTCCTCGGAACTCCCCACAGCCCAATGCCCGATTACTGGCTCAGTCTAGGGTTAGGCTTAGGGCTAGGGTTAGGGTTATGCCTAGGGTTAGGGTTCAGAAAACCACAAAGCCAGGAGCTCCAGGGATACTCCCCATGCAAAAGGCAGGCCAAGTTGAGCGTAGCACATCCAAATCCCCTCTCCCTCTTTGTCATTCTGCTCAGAACTTCCCACAGCCCAATGCCAGATTACTGGCTCAGTCTAGGGTTAGGCTTAGGGCTAGGGTTAGGGTTATGCCTAGGGTTTGGGTTCACAAAACCACAAAGCCAGGAGCTCCAGGGACACTGATCATGCGAAAGGCAGGCCAAGTTAAGCACGGCACATCCAAAACCTTGCTCCCTCTTCTTCTTTCTGCAAGGGTTAGGGTTAGGGGCTCGGGTTAGTGTTAGGGGTTAGGGTTAGGGGTAGGGTTAGGGTTAGGGTTTTGACTAGGGTTAGGATTGAGAAAACCACAAAGCCAGGGGACCCAGGCACACTAAGCATGCAAAAGGCAGGCCAAGTTGAGCGTAGCACATCCAAATCCCCTCTCCCTCTTCGTCATTCTGCTCGGAATTCACCACAGCCCAATGCCCGATTTCTGCCTCAGTCTAGGGTTAGGCTTAGGGCTAGGGTTAGGGTTATGCCTAGGGTTAGGGTTCAGAAAACCACAAAGCCAGGAGCTCCAGGGATACTCACCATGCAAAAGGCAGGCCAAGTTGAGTGTAGCACATCCAAATCCTTGCTCCCTCTTCTTCATTCTGCTCGGAACTCACCACGGCCCAATGCCCGATATCTGCCTCAGTCTAGGGTTAGGCTTAGGGCTAGGGTTAGGGTTATGCCTAGGGTTAGGGTTCACAAAACCACAAAGCCAGGAGCTCCAGGGATACTCCCCATGCAAAAGGCAGGCCAAGTTGAGCGTAGCACATCCAAATCCCCTCTCCCTCTTCGTCATTCTGCTCGGAACTCACCACAGCCCAATGCCCGATTTCTGCCTCAGTCTAGGGTTAGGCTTAGGGCTAGGGTTAGGGTTATGCCTAGGGTTAGGGTTCAGAAAACCACAAAGCCAGGAGCTCCAGGGATACTCACCATGCAAAAGGCAGGCCAAGTTGAGCGTAGCACATCCAAATCATTGCTCCCTCTTTGTCATTCTGCTCGGAACTCACCACAGCCCCATGCTCGATTTCTGCCTCAGTCTAGGGTTAGGCTTAGGGCTAGGGTTAGGGTTATGCCTAGGGTTAGGGTTCAGAAAACCACAAAGCCAGGAGCTCCAGGGATACTCCCCATGCAAAAGGCAGGCCAAGTTGAGCGTAGCACATCCAAATCCTTGCTCCCTCTTCGTCATTCTGCTCGGAACTCACCACAGCCCAATGCCCGATTTCTGCCTCAGTCTAGGGTTAGGCTTAGGGCTAGGGTTAGGGTTATGCCTAGGGTTAGGGTTCAGAAAACCACAAAGCCAGGAGCTCCAGGGATACTCCCCATGCAAAAGGCAGGCCAAGTTGAGCGCAGCCAATCCAAATCCTTGCTCCCTCTTCGTCATTCTGCTCGGAACTCACCACAGCCCAATGCCCGATTTCTGCCTCAGTCTAGGGTTAGGCTTAGGGCTAGGGTTAGGGTTATGCCTAGGGTTAGGGTTCAGAAAACCACAAAGCCAGGAGCTCCAGGGATACTCCCCATGCAAAAGGCAGGCCAAGTTGAGCATAGCACATCCAAATCCTTGCTCCCTCTTCATCATTCTGCTCGGAACTCACCACAGCCCCATGCCCGATTTCTGCCTCAGTCTAGGGTTAGGTTTAGGGCTAGGGTTAGGGTTATGCCTAGGGTTAGGGTTCAGAAAACCACAAAGCCAGGAGCTCCAGGGATACTCACCATGCAAAAGGCAGGCCAAGTTGAGCGTAGCACATCCAAATCCTTGCTCCCTCTTCATCATTCTGCTCGGAACTCCCCACAGCCCAATGCCCGATTTCTGCCTCAGTCTACGGTTAGGCTTAGGGCTAGGGTTAGGGTTATGCCTAGGGTTAGGGTTCAGAAAGCCACAAAGCCAGGAGCTCCAGGGATACTCCCCATGCAAAAGGCAGGCCAAGTTGAGCGTAGCACATCCAAATCCTTGCTCCCTCTTTGTCATTCTGCTCGGAACTCACCACAGCCCAATGCCCGATTACTGCCTCAGTCTAGGGTTAAGCTTAGGGCTAGGGTTAGGGTTATGGCTAGGGTTAGGGTTCAGAAAACCACAAAGCCAGGAGCTCCAGGGATACTCACCATGCAAAAGGCAGGCCAAGTTGAGCGTAGCACATCCAAATCCTTGCTCCCTCTACGTCATTCTGCTCGGAACTCACCACAGCCCAATGCACGATTACTGGCTCAGTCTAGGGTTAGGCTTAGGGCTAGGGTTAGGGTTATGCCTAGGGTTATGGTTCACAAAACCACAAAGCCAGGAGCTCCAGGGATACTCACCATGCAAAAGGCAGGCCAAGTTGAGCGTAGCACGTCCAAATCCCCTCTCCCTCTTCGTCATTCTGCTCGGAACTCACCACAGCCCAATGCCCGATTTCTGCCTCAGTCTAGGGTTAGGCTTAGGGCTAGGGTTAGGGTTATGCCTAGGGTTAGGGTTATGCCTAGGGTTAGGGTTCAGAAAACCACAAAGCCAGGAGCTCCAGGGATACTCACCATGCAAAAGGCAGGCCAAGTTGAGTGTAGCACATCCAAATCCTTGCTCCCTCTTCTTCATTCTGCTCGGAACTCACCACGGCCCAATGCCCGATATCTGCCTCAGTCTAGGGTTAGGCTTAGGGCTAGGGTTAGGGTTATGCCTAGGGTTAGGGTTCACAAAACCACAAAGCCAGGAGCTCCAGGGATACTCCCCATGCAAAAGGCAGGCCAAGTTGAGCGTAGCACATCCAAATCCCCTCTCCCTCTTCATCATTCTGCTCGGAACTCACCACAGCCCAATGCCCGATTTCTGCCTCAGTCTAGGGTTAGGCTTAGGGCTAGGGTTAGGGTTATGCCTAGGGTTAGGGTTCACAAAACCACAAAGCCAGGAGCTCCAGGGATACTCACCATGCAAAAGGCAGGCCAAGTTGAGCGTAGCACATCCAAATCCTTGCTCCCTCTTCTTCATTCTGCTCGGAACTCACCACAGCCCAATGCCCGATTACTGGCTCAGTCTAGGGTTAGGCTTAGGGCTAGGGTTAGGGTTATGCCTAGGGTTAGGGTTCAGAAAACCACAAAGCCAGGAGCTCCAGGGATACTCACCATGCAAAAGGCAGGCCCAGTTGAGCGTAGCACATCCAAATCCCCTCTCCCTCTTCGTCATTCTGCTCGGAACTCACCACAGCCCAATGCCCAATTACTGCCTCAGTCTAGGGTTAGGCTTAGGGCTAGGGTTAGGGTTATGCCTAGGGTTAGGGTTCACAAAACCACAAAGCCAGGAGCTCCAGGGATACTCACCATGCAAAAGGCAGGCCAAGTTGAGCGTAGCACATCCAAATCCCCTCTCCCTCTTCGTCATTCTGCTCGGAACTCACCACAGCCCAATGCCCGATTACTGCCTCAGTCTAGGGTTAGGCTTAGGGCTAGGGTTAGGGTTATGCCTAGGGTTAGGGTTCACAAAACCACAAAGCCAGGAGCTCCAGGGATACTCACCATGCAAAAGGCAGGCCAAGTTGAGCGTAGCACATCCAAATCCCCTCTCCCTCTTTGTCATTCTCCTCGGAACTCCCCACAGCCCAATGCCAGATTACTGGCTCAGTCTAGGGTTAGGCTTAGGGCTAGGGTTAGGGTTATGCCTAGGGTTAGGGTTCAGAAAACCACAAAGCCAGGAGCTCCAGGGATACTCCCCATGCAAAAGGCAGGCCAAGTTGAGCGTAGCACATCCAAATCCTTCCTCCCTCTTTGTCATTCTGCTCAGAACTTCCCACAGCCCAATGCCAGATTACTGCCTCAGTCTAGGGTTAGGCTTAGGGCTAGGGTTAGGGTTATGCCTAGGGTTAGGGTTCACAAAACCACAAAGCCAGGAGCTCCAGGGACACTGATCATGCGAAAGGCAGGCCAAGTTAAGCACGGCACATCCAAAACCTTGCTCCCTCTTCTTCTTTCTGCAAGGGTTAGGGTTAGGGGCTCGGGTTAGTGTTAGGGGTTAGGGTTAGGGGTAGGGTTAGGGTTAGGGTTTTGACTAGGGTTAGGATTGAGAAAACGACAAAGCCAGGGGACCCACGCACACTAAGCATGCAAAAGGCAGGCCAAGTTGAGCGTAGCACATCCAAATCCCCTCTCCCTCTTCGTCATTCTGCTCGGAACTCACCACAGCCCAATGCCCGATTACTGCCTCAGTCTAGGGTTAGGCTTAGGGCTAGGGTTAGGGTTATGCCTAGGGTTAGGGTTCAGAAAACCACAAAGCCAGGAGCTCCAGGGATACTCACCATGCAAAAGGCAGGCCAAGTTGAGTGTAGCACATCCAAATCCTTGCTCCCTCTTCTTCATTCTGCTCGGAACTCACCACGGCCCAATGCCCGATATCTGCCTCAGTCTAGGGTTAGGCTTAGGGCTAGGGTTAGGGTTATGCCTAGGGTTAGGGTTCACAAAACCACAAAGCCAGGAGCTCCAGGGATACTCCCCATGCAAAAGGCAGGCCAAGTTGAGCGTAGCACATCCAAATCCCCTCTCCCTCTTCGTCATTCTGCTCGGAACTCACCACAGCCCAATGCCCGATTACTGCCTCAGTCTAGGGTTAGGCTTAGGGCTAGGGTTAGGGTTATGCCTAGGGTTAGGGTTCAGAAAACCACAAAGCCAGGAGCTCCAGGGATACTCACCATGCAAAAGGCAGGCCAAGTTGAGCGTAGCACATCCAAATCATTGCTCCCTCTTTGTCATTCTGCTCGGAACTCCCCACAGCCCAATGCCCGATTTCTGCCTCAGTCTAGGGTTAGGCTTAGGGCTAGGGTTAGGGTTATGCCTAGGGTTAGGGTTCAGAAAACCACAAAGCCAGGAGCTCCAGGGATACTCACCATGCAAAAGGCAGGCCAAGTTGAGCGTAGCACATCCAAATCATTGCTCCCTCTTTGTCATTCTGCTCGGAACTCCCCACAGCCCAATGCCCGATTTCTGCCTCAGTCTAGGGTTAGGCTTAGGGCTAGGGTTAGGGTTATGCCTAGGGTTAGGGTTCAGAAAACCACAAAGCCAGGAGCTCCAGGGATACTCCCCATGCAAAAGGCAGGCCAAGTTGAGCGCAGCCAATCCAAATCCTTGCTCCCTCTTCGTCATTCTGCTCAGAACTCCCCACAGCCCAATGCCCGATTTCTGCCTCAGTCTAGGGTTAGGCTTAGGGCTAGGGTTAGGGTTATGCCTAGGGTTAGGGTTCAGAAAACCACAAAGCCAGGAGCTCCAGGGATACTCCCCATGCAAAAGGCAGGCCAAGTTGAGCGTAGCACATCCAAATCCTTGCTCCCTCTTTGTCATTCTGCTCAGAACTTCCGACAGCCCAATGCCAGATTACTGGCTCAGTCTAGGGTTAGGCTTAGGGCTAGGGTTAGGGTTATGCCTAGGGTTAGGGTTCACAAAACCACAAAGCCAGGAGCTCCAGGGACACTGATCATGCGAAAGGCAGGCCAAGTTAAGCACGGCACATCCAAAACCTTGCTCCCTCTTCTTCTTTCTGCAAGGGTTAGGGTTAGGGGCTCGGGTTAGTGTTAGGGGTTAGGGTTAGGGGTAGGGTTAGGGTTAGGGTTATGCCTAGGGTTAGGATTGAGAAAACGACAAAGCCAGGGGACCCAGGCACACTAAGCATGCAAAAGGCAGGCCAAGTTGAGCGTAGCACATCCAAATCCCCTCTCCCTCTTCGTCATTCTGCTCGGAACTCACCACAGCCCAATGCCCGATTTCTGCCTCAGTCTAGGGTTAGGCTTAGGGCTAGGGTTAGGGTTATGCCTAGGGTTAGGGTTCAGAAAACCACAAAGCCAGGAGCTCCAGGGATACTCACCATGCAAAAGGCAGGCCAAGTTGAGTGTAGCACATCCAAATCCTTGCTCCCTCTTCTTCATTCTGCTCGGAACTCACCACGGCCCAATGCCCGATATCTGCCTCAGTCTAGGGTTAGGCTTAGGGCTAGGGTTAGGGTTATGCCTAGGGTTAGGGTTCACAAAACCACAAAGCCAGGAGCTCCAGGGATACTCACCATGCAAAAGGCAGGCCAAGTTGAGCGTAGCACATCCAAATCCCCTCTCCCTCTTCGTCATTCTGCTCGGAACTCACCACAGCCCAATGCCCGATTTCTGCCTCAGTCTAGGGTTAGGCTTAGGGCTAGGGTTAGGGTTATGCCTAGGGTTAGCGTTCACAAAACCACAAAGCCAGGAGCTCCAGGGATACTCACCATGCAAAAGGCAGGCCAAGTTGAGCGTAGCACATCCAAATCCTTGCTCCCTCTTTGTCATTCTGCTCGGAACTCACCACAGCCCCATGCCCGATTTCTGCCTCAGTCTAGGGTTAGGCTTAGGGCTAGGGTTAGGGTTATGCCTAGGGTTAGGGTTCAGAAAACCACAAAGCCAGGAGCTCCAGGGATACTCACCATGCAAAAGGCAGGCCAAGTTGAGCGTAGCACATCCAAATCCTTGCTCCCTCTTCGTCATTATGCTCGGAACTCACCACAGCCCAATGCCCGATTACTGCCTCAGTCTAGGGTTAGGCTTAGGGCTAGGGTTAGGGTTATGCCTAGGGTTAGGGTTCAGAAAACCACAAAGCCAGGAGCTCCAGGGATACTCACCATGCAAAAGGCAGGCCAAGTTGAGCGTAGCACATCCAAATCCCCTCTCCCTCTTCGTCATTCTGCTCGGAACTCACCACAGCCCAATGCCCGATTACTGCCTCAGTCTAGGGTTAGGCTTAGGGCTAGGGTTAGGGTTATGCCTAGGGTTAGGGTTCACAAAACCACAAAGCCAGGAGCTCCAGGGATACTCACCATGCAAAAGGCAGGCCAAGTTGAGCGTAGCACATCCAAATCCCCTCTCCCTCTTCGTCATTCTGCTCGGAACTCACCACAGCCCAATGCCCGATTACTGCCTCAGTCTAGGGTTAGGCTTAGGGCTAGGGTTAGGGTTATGCCTAGGGTTAGGGTTCACAAAACCACAAAGCCAGGAGCTCCAGGGATACTCACCATGCAAAAGGCAGGCCAAGTTGAGCGTAGCACATCCAAATCCCCTCTCCCTCTTTGTCATTCTCCTCGGAACTCCCCACAGCCCAATGCCCGATTACTGGCTCAGTCTAGGGTTAGGCTTAGGGCTAGGGTTAGGGTTATGCCTAGGGTTAGGGTTCAGAAAACCACAAAGCCAGGAGCTCCAGGGATACTCCCCATGCAAAAGGCAGGCCAAGTTGAGCGTAGCACATCCAAATCCCCTCTCCCTCTTTGTCATTCTGCTCAGAACTTCCCACAGCCCAATGCCAGATTACTGGCTCAGTCTAGGGTTAGGCTTAGGGCTAGGGTTAGGGTTATGCCTAGGGTTTGGGTTCACAAAACCACAAAGCCAGGAGCTCCAGGGACACTGATCATGCGAAAGGCAGGCCAAGTTAAGCACGGCACATCCAAAACCTTGCTCCCTCTTCTTCTTTCTGCAAGGGTTAGGGTTAGGGGCTCGGGTTAGTGTTAGGGGTTAGGGTTAGGGGTAGGGTTAGGGTTAGGGTTTTGACTAGGGTTAGGATTGAGAAAACCACAAAGCCAGGGGACCCAGGCACACTAAGCATGCAAAAGGCAGGCCAAGTTGAGCGTAGCACATCCAAATCCCCTCTCCCTCTTCATCATTCTGCTCGGAACTCACCACAGCCCAATGCCCGATTTCTGCCTCAGTCTAGGGTTAGGCTTAGGGCTAGGGTTAGGGTTATGCCTAGGGTTAGGGTTCACAAAACCACAAAGCCAGGAGCTCCAGGGATACTCACCATGCAAAAGGCAGGCCAAGTTGAGCGTAGCACATCCAAATCCTTGCTCCCTCTTTGTCATTATGCTTGGAACTCACCACAGCCCAATGCCCGATTACTGCCTCAGTCTAGGGTTAGGCTTAGGGCTAGGGTTAGGGTTATGCCTAGGGTTAGGGTTCAGAAAACCACAAAGCCAGGAGCTCCAGGGATACTCACCATGCAAAAGGCAGGCCCAGTTGAGCGTAGCACATCCATATCCCCTCTCCCTCTTCGTCATTCTGCTCGGAACTCACCACAGCCCAATGCCCGATTACTGCCTCAGTCTAGGGTTAGGCTTAGGGCTAGGGTTAGGGTTATGCCTAGGGTTAGGGTTCACAAAACCACAAAGCCAGGAGCTCCAGGGATACTCCCCATGCAAAAGGCAGGCCAAGTTGAGCGTAGCACATCCAAATCCCCTCTCCCTCTTCGTCATTCTGCTCGGAACTCACCACAGCCCAATGCCCGATTACTGCCTCAGTCTAGGGTTAGGCTTAGGGCTAGGGTTAGGGTTATGCCTAGGGTTAGGGTTCAGAAAACCACAAAGCCAGGAGCTCCAGGGATACTCCCCATGCAAAAGGCAGGCCAAGTTGAGCGTAGCACATCCAAATCCTTGCTCCCTCTTTGTCATTCTGCTCAGAACTTCCCACAGCCCAATGCCAGATTACTGCCTCAGTCTAGGGTTAGGCTTAGGGCTAGGGTTAGGGTTATGCCTAGGGTTAGGGTTCACAAAACCACAAAGCCAGGAGCTCCAGGGACACTGATCATGCGAAAGGCAGGCCAAGTTAAGCACGGCACATCCAAAACCTTGCTCCCTCTTCTTCTTTCTGCAAGGGTTAGGGTTAGGGGCTCGGGTTAGTGTTAGGGGTTAGGGTTAGGGGTAGGGTTAGGGTTAGGGTTTTGACTAGGGTTAGGATTGAGAAAACGACAAAGCCAGGGGACCCAGGCACACTAAGCATGCAAAAGGCAGGCCAAGTTGAGCGTAGCACATCCAAATCCCCTCTCCCTCTTCGTCATTCTGCTCGGAATTCACCACAGCCCAATGCCCGATTTCTGCCTCAGTCTAGGGTTAGGCTTAGGGCTGGGGTTAGGGTTATGCCTAGGGTTAGGGTTCAGAAAACCACAAGGCCAGGAGCTCCAGGGATACTCACCATGCAAAAGGCAGGCCAAGTTGAGTGTAGCACATCCAAATCCTTGCTCCCTCTTCTTCATTCTGCTCGGAACTCACCACGGCCCAATGCCCGATATCTGCCTCAGTCTAGGGTTAGGCTTAGGGCTAGGGTTAGGGTTATGCCTAGGGTTAGGGTTCACAAAACCACAAAGCCAGGAGCTTCAGGGATACTCACCATGCAAAAGGCAGGCCAAGTTGAGCGTAGCACATCCAAATCCCCTCTCCCTCTTCGTCATTCTGCTCGGAACTCACCACAGCCCAATGCCCGATTTCTGCCTCAGTCTAGGGTTAGGCTTAGGGCTAGGGTTAGGGTTATGCCTAGGGTTAGGGTTCACAAAACCACAAAGCCAGGAGCTCCAGGGATACTCACCATGCAAAAGGCAGGCCAAGTTGAGCGTAGCACATCCAAATCATTGCTCCCTCTTTGTCATTCTGCTCGGAACTCACCACAGCCCCATGCTCGATTTCTGCCTCAGTCTAGGGTTAGGCTTAGGGCTAGGGTTAGGGTTATGCCTAGGGTTAGGGTTCAGAAAACCACAAAGCCAGGAGCTCCAGGGATACTCCCCATGCAAAAGGCAGGCCAAGTTGAGCGCAGCCAATCCAAATCCTTGCTCCCTCTTCGTCATTCTGCTCGGAACTCCCCACAGCCCAATGCCCGATTTCTGCCTCAGTCTAGGGTTAGGCTTAGGGCTAGGGTTAGGGTTATGCCTAGGGTTAGGGTTCAGAAAACCACAAAGCCAGGAGCTCCAGGGATACTCCCCATGCAAAAGGCAGGCCAAGTTGAGCGCAGCCAATCCAAATCCTTGCTCCCTCTTCGTCATTCTGCTCGGAACTCCCCACAGCCCAATGCCCGATTTCTGCCTCAGTCTAGGGTTAGGCTTAGGGCTAGGGTTAGGGTTATGCCTAGGGTTAGGGTTCAGAAAACCACAAAGCCAGGAGCTCCAGGGATACTCCCCATGCAAAAGGCAGGCCAAGTTGAGCGTAGCACATCCAAATCCTTGCTCCCTCTTTGTCATTCTGCTCAGAACTTCCGACAGCCCAATGCCAGATTACTGGCTCAGTCTAGGGTTAGGCTTAGGGCTAGGGTTAGGGTTATGCCTAGGGTTAGGGTTCACAAAACCACAAAGCCAGGAGCTCCAGGGACACTGATCATGCGAAAGGCAGGCCAAGTTAAGCACGGCACATCCAAAACCTTGCTCCCTCTTCTTCTTTCTGCAAGGGTTAGGGTTAGGGGCTCGGGTTAGTGTTAGGGGTTAGGGTTAGGGGTAGGGTTAGGGTTAGGGTTATGCCTAGGGTTAGGATTGAGAAAACGACAAAGCCAGGGGACCCAGGCACACTAAGCATGCAAAAGGCAGGCCAAGTTGAGCGTAGCACATCCAAATCCCCTCTCCCTCTTCGTCATTCTGCTCGGAATTCACCACAGCCCAATGCCCGATTTCTGCCTCAGTCTAGGGTTAGGCTTAGGGCTAGGGTTAGGGTTATGCCTAGGGTTAGGGTTCAGAAAACCACAAAGCCAGGAGCTCCAGGGATACTCACCATGCAAAAGGCAGGCCAAGTTGAGTGTAGCACATCCAAATCCTTGCTCCCTCTTCTTCATTCTGCTCGGAACTCACCACGGCCCAATGCCCGATATCTGCCTCAGTCTAGGGTTAGGCTTAGGGCTAGGGTTAGGGTTATGCCTAGGGTTAGGGTTCACAAAACCACAAAGCCAGGAGCTCCAGGGATACTCACCATGCAAAAGGCAGGCCAAGTTGAGCGTAGCACATCCAAATCCCCTCTCCCTCTTCGTCATTCTGCTCGGAACTCACCACAGCCCAATGCCCGATTTCTGCCTCAGTCTAGGGTTAGGCTTAGGGCTAGGGTTAGGGTTATGCCTAGGGTTAGGGTTCACAAAACCACAAAGCCAGGAGCTCCAGGGATACTCACCATGCAAAAGGCAGGCCAAGTTGAGCGTAGCACATCCAAATCCTTGCTCCCTCTTTGTCATTCTGCTCGGAACTCACCACAGCCCCATGCCCGATTTCTGCCTCAGTCTAGGGTTAGGCTTAGGGCTAGGGTTAGGGTTATGCCTAGGGTTAGGGTTCAGAAAACCACAAAGCCAGGAGCTCCAGGGATACTCCCCATGCAAAAGGCAGGCCAAGTTGAGCGCAGCCAATCCAAATCCTTGCTCCCTCTTTGTCATTCTGCTCAGAACTTCCCACAGCCCAATGCCAGATTACTGGCTCAGTCTAGGGTTAGGCTTAGGGCTAGGGTTAGGGTTATGCCTAGGGTTTGGGTTCACAAAACCACAAAGCCAGGAGCTCCAGGGACACTGATCATGCGAAAGGCAGGCCAAGTTAAGCACGGCACATCCAAAACCTTGCTCCCTCTTCTTCTTTCTGCAAGGGTTAGGGTTAGGGGCTCGGGTTAGTGTTAGGGGTTAGGGTTAGGGGTAGGGTTAGGGTTAGCGTTTTGACTAGGGTTAGGATTGAGAAAACCACAAAGCCAGGGGACCCAGGCACACTAAGCATGCAAAAGGCAGGCCAAGTTGAGCGTAGCACATCCAAATCCCCTCTCCCTCTTCGTCATTCTGCTCGGAATTCACCACAGCCCAATGCCCGATTTCTGCCTCAGTCTAGGGTTAGGCTTAGGGCTAGGGTTAGGGTTATGCCTAGGGTTAGGGTTCAGAAAACCACAAAGCCAGGAGCTCCAGGGATACTCACCATGCAAAAGGCAGGCCAAGTTGAGTGTAGCACATCCAAATCCTTGCTCCCTCTTCTTCATTCTGCTCGGAACTCACCACGGCCCAATGCCCGATATCTGCCTCAGTCTAGGGTTAGGCTTAGGGCTAGGGTTAGGGTTATGCCTAGGGTTAGGGTTCACAAAACCACAAAGCCAGGAGCTCCAGGGATACTCACCATGCAAAAGGCAGGCCAAGTTGAGCGTAGCACATCCAAATCATTGCTCCCTCTTTGTCATTCTGCTCGGAACTCCCCACAGCCCAATGCCCGATTTCTGCCTCAGTCTAGGGTTAGGCTTAGGGCTAGGGTTAGGGTTATGCCTAGGGTTAGGGTTCAGAAAACCACAAAGCCAGGAGCTCCAGGGATACTCCCCATGCAAAAGGCAGGCCAAGTTGAGCGCAGCCAATCCAAATCCTTGCTCCCTCTTCGTCATTCTGCTCAGAACTCCCCACAGCCCAATGCCCGATTTCTGCCTCAGTCTAGGGTTAGGCTTAGGGCTAGGGTTAGGGTTATGCCTAGGGTTAGGGTTCAGAAAACCACAAAGCCAGGAGCTCCAGGGATACTCCCCATGCAAAAGGCAGGCCAAGTTGAGCGTAGCACATCCAAATCCTTGCTCCCTCTTTGTCATTCTGCTCAGAACTTCCGACAGCCCAATGCCAGATTACTGGCTCAGTCTAGGGTTAGGCTTAGGGCTAGGGTTAGGGTTATGCCTAGGGTTAGGGTTCACAAAACCACAAAGCCAGGAGCTCCAGGGACACTGATCATGCGAAAGGCAGGCCAAGTTAAGCACGGCACATCCAAAACCTTGCTCCCTCTTCTTCTTTCTGCAAGGGTTAGGGTTAGGGGCTCGGGTTAGTGTTAGGGGTTAGGGTTAGGGGTAGGGTTAGGGTTAGGGTTATGCCTAGGGTTAGGATTGAGAAAACGACAAAGCCAGGGGACCCAGGCACACTAAGCATGCAAAAGGCAGGCCAAGTTGAGCGTAGCACATCCAAATCCCCTCTCCCTCTTCGTCATTCTGCTCGGAATTCACCACAGCCCAATGCCCGATTTCTGCCTCAGTCTAGGGTTAGGCTTAGGGCTAGGGTTAGGGTTATGCCTAGGGTTAGGGTTCAGAAAACCACAAAGCCAGGAGCTCCAGGGATACTCACCATGCAAAAGGCAGGCCAAGTTGAGTGTAGCACATCCAAATCCTTGCTCCCTCTTCTTCATTCTGCTCGGAACTCACCACGGCCCAATGCCCGATATCTGCCTCAGTCTAGGGTTAGGCTTAGGGCTAGGGTTAGGGTTATGCCTAGGGTTAGGGTTCACAAAACCACAAAGCCAGGAGCTCCAGGGATACTCACCATGCAAAAGGCAGGCCAAGTTGAGCGTAGCACATCCAAATCCCCTCTCCCTCTTCGTCATTCTGCTCGGAACTCACCACAGCCCAATGCCCGATTTCTGCCTCAGTCTAGGGTTAGGCTTAGGGCTAGGGTTAGGGTTATGCCTAGGGTTAGGGTTCACAAAACCACAAAGCCAGGAGCTCCAGGGATACTCACCATGCAAAAGGCAGGCCAAGTTGAGCGTAGCACATCCAAATCCTTGCTCCCTCTTTGTCATTCTGCTCGGAACTCACCACAGCCCCATGCCCGATTTCTGCCTCAGTCTAGGGTTAGGCTTAGGGCTAGGGTTAGGGTTATGCCTAGGGTTAGGGTTCAGAAAACCACAAAGCCAGGAGCTCCAGGGATACTCACCATGCAAAAGGCAGGCCAAGTTGAGCGTAGCACATCCAAATCCTTGCTCCCTCTTCGTCATTATGCTCGGAACTCACCACAGCCCAATGCCCGATTACTGCCTCAGTCTAGGGTTAGGCTTAGGGCTAGGGTTAGGGTTATGCCTAGGGTTAGGGTTCAGAAAACCACAAAGCCAGGAGCTCCAGGGATACTCACCATGCAAAAGGCAGGCCAAGTTGAGCGTAGCACATCCAAATCCCCTCTCCCTCTTCGTCATTCTGCTCGGAACTCACCACAGCCCAATGCCCGATTACTGCCTCAGTCTAGGGTTAGGCTTAGGGCTAGGGTTAGGGTTATGCCTAGGGTTAGGGTTCACAAAACCACAAAGCCAGGAGCTCCAGGGATACTCACCATGCAAAAGGCAGGCCAAGTTGAGCGTAGCACATCCAAATCCCCTCTCCCTCTTCGTCATTCTGCTCGGAACTCACCACAGCCCAATGCCCGATTACTGCCTCAGTCTAGGGTTAGGCTTAGGGCTAGGGTTAGGGTTATGCCTAGGGTTAGGGTTCACAAAACCACAAAGCCAGGAGCTCCAGGGATACTCACCATGCAAAAGGCAGGCCAAGTTGAGCGTAGCACATCCAAATCCCCTCTCCCTCTTTGTCATTCTCCTCGGAACTCCCCACAGCCCAATGCCCGATTACTGGCTCAGTCTAGGGTTAGGCTTAGGGCTAGGGTTAGGGTTATGCCTAGGGTTAGGGTTCAGAAAACCACAAAGCCAGGAGCTCCAGGGATACTCCCCATGCAAAAGGCAGGCCAAGTTGAGCGTAGCACATCCAAATCCCCTCTCCCTCTTTGTCATTCTGCTCAGAACTTCCCACAGCCCAATGCCAGATTACTGGCTCAGTCTAGGGTTAGGCTTAGGGCTAGGGTTAGGGTTATGCCTAGGGTTTGGGTTCACAAAACCACAAAGCCAGGAGCTCCAGGGACACTGATCATGCGAAAGGCAGGCCAAGTTAAGCACGGCACATCCAAAACCTTGCTCCCTCTTCTTCTTTCTGCAAGGGTTAGGGTTAGGGGCTCGGGTTAGTGTTAGGGGTTAGGGTTAGGGGTAGGGTTAGGGTTAGGGTTTTGACTAGGGTTAGGATTGAGAAAACCACAAAGCCAGGGGACCCAGGCACACTAAGCATGCAAAAGGCAGGCCAAGTTGAGCGTAGCACATCCAAATCCCCTCTCCCTCTTCATCATTCTGCTCGGAACTCACCACAGCCCAATGCCCGATTTCTGCCTCAGTCTAGGGTTAGGCTTAGGGCTAGGGTTAGGGTTATGCCTAGGGTTAGGGTTCACAAAACCACAAAGCCAGGAGCTCCAGGGATACTCACCATGCAAAAGGCAGGCCAAGTTGAGCGTAGCACATCCAAATCCTTGCTCCCTCTTTGTCATTATGCTTGGAACTCACCACAGCCCAATGCCCGATTACTGCCTCAGTCTAGGGTTAGGCTTAGGGCTAGGGTTAGGGTTATGCCTAGGGTTAGGGTTCAGAAAACCACAAAGCCAGGAGCTCCAGGGATACTCACCATGCAAAAGGCAGGCCCAGTTGAGCGTAGCACATCCATATCCCCTCTCCCTCTTCGTCATTCTGCTCGGAACTCACCACAGCCCAATGCCCGATTACTGCCTCAGTCTAGGGTTAGGCTTAGGGCTAGGGTTAGGGTTATGCCTAGGGTTAGGGTTCACAAAACCACAAAGCCAGGAGCTCCAGGGATACTCCCCATGCAAAAGGCAGGCCAAGTTGAGCGTAGCACATCCAAATCCCCTCTCCCTCTTCGTCATTCTGCTCGGAACTCACCACAGCCCAATGCCCGATTACTGCCTCAGTCTAGGGTTAGGCTTAGGGCTAGGGTTAGGGTTATGCCTAGGGTTAGGGTTCAGAAAACCACAAAGCCAGGAGCTCCAGGGATACTCCCCATGCAAAAGGCAGGCCAAGTTGAGCGTAGCACATCCAAATCCTTGCTCCCTCTTTGTCATTCTGCTCAGAACTTCCCACAGCCCAATGCCAGATTACTGGCTCAGTCTAGGGTTAGGCTTAGGGCTAGGGTTAGGGTTATGCCTAGGGTTAGGGTTCACAAAACCACAAAGCCAGGAGCTCCAGGGACACTGATCATGCGAAAGGCAGGCCAAGTTAAGCACGGCACATCCAAAACCTTGCTCCCTCTTCTTCTTTCTGCAAGGGTTAGGGTTAGGGGCTCGGGTTAGTGTTAGGGGTTAGGGTTAGGGGTAGGGTTAGGGTTAGGGTTTTGACTAGGGTTAGGATTGAGAAAACGACAAAGCCAGGGGACCCAGGCACACTAAGCATGCAAAAGGCAGGCCAAGTTGAGCGTAGCACATCCAAATCCCCTCTCCCTCTTCGTCATTCTGCTCGGAATTCACCACAGCCCAATGCCCGATTTCTGCCTCAGTCTAGGGTTAGGCTTAGGGCTGGGGTTAGGGTTATGCCTAGGGTTAGGGTTCAGAAAACCACAAAGCCAGGAGCTCCAGGGATACTCACCATGCAAAAGGCAGGCCAAGTTGAGTGTAGCACATCCAAATCCTTGCTCCCTCTTCTTCATTCTGCTCGGAACTCACCACGCCCCAATGCCCGATATCTGCCTCAGTCTAGGGTTAGGCTTAGGGCTAGGGTTAGGGTTATGCCTAGGGTTAGGGTTCACAAAACCACAAAGCCAGGAGCTTCAGGGATACTCACCATGCAAAAGGCAGGCCAAGTTGAGCGTAGCACATCCAAATCCTTGCTCCCTCTTCGTCATTCTGCTCGGAACTCCCCACAGCCCAATGCCCGATTTCTGCCTCAGTCTAGGGTTAGGCTTAGGGCTAGGGTTAGGGTTATGCCTAGGGTTAGGGTTCACAAAACCACAAAGCCAGGAGCTCCAGGGATACTCACCATGCAAAAGGCAGGCCAAGTTGAGCGTAGCACATCCAAATCATTGCTCCCTCTTTGTCATTCTGCTCGGAACTCACCACAGCCCCATGCTCGATTTCTGCCTCAGTCTAGGGTTAGGCTTAGGGCTAGGGTTAGGGTTATGCCTAGGGTTAGGGTTCAGAAAACCACAAAGCCAGGAGCTCCAGGGATACTCCCCATGCAAAAGGCAGGCCAAGTTGAGCGCAGCCAATCCAAATCCTTGCTCCCTCTTCGTCATTCTGCTCGGAACTCCCCACAGCCCAATGCCCGATTTCTGCCTCAGTCTAGGGTTAGGCTTAGGGCTAGGGTTAGGGTTATGCCTAGGGTTAGGGTTCAGAAAACCACAAAGCCAGGAGCTCCAGGGATACTCCCCATGCAAAAGGCAGGCCAAGTTGAGCGCAGCCAATCCAAATCCTTGCTCCCTCTTCGTCATTCTGCTCGGAACTCCCCACAGCCCAATGCCCGATTTCTGCCTCAGTCTAGGGTTAGGCTTAGGGCTAGGGTTAGGGTTATGCCTAGGGTTAGGGTTCAGAAAACCACAAAGCCAGGAGCTCCAGGGATACTCCCCATGCAAAAGGCAGGCCAAGTTGAGCGTAGCACATCCAAATCCTTGCTCCCTCTTTGTCATTCTGCTCAGAACTTCCGACAGCCCAATGCCAGATTACTGGCTCAGTCTAGGGTTAGGCTTAGGGCTAGGGTTAGGGTTATGCCTAGGGTTAGGGTTCACAAAACCACAAAGCCAGGAGCTCCAGGGACACTGATCATGCGAAAGGCAGGCCAAGTTAAGCACGGCACATCCAAAACCTTGCTCCCTCTTCTTCTTTCTGCAAGGGTTAGGGTTAGGGGCTCGGGTTAGTGTTAGGGGTTAGGGTTAGGGGTAGGGTTAGGGTTAGGGTTATGCCTAGGGTTAGGATTGAGAAAACGACAAAGCCAGGGGACCCAGGCACACTAAGCATGCAAAAGGCAGGCCAAGTTGAGCGTAGCACATCCAAATCCCCTCTCCCTCTTCGTCATTCTGCTCGGAATTCACCACAGCCCAATGCCCGATTTCTGCCTCAGTCTAGGGTTAGGCTTAGGGCTAGGGTTAGGGTTATGCCTAGGGTTAGGGTTCAGAAAACCACAAAGCCAGGAGCTCCAGGGATACTCACCATGCAAAAGGCAGGCCAAGTTGAGTGTAGCACATCCAAATCCTTGCTCCCTCTTCTTCATTCTGCTCGGAACTCACCACGGCCCAATGCCCGATATCTGCCTCAGTCTAGGGTTAGGCTTAGGGCTAGGGTTAGGGTTATGCCTAGGGTTAGGGTTCACAAAACCACAAAGCCAGGAGCTCCAGGGATACTCACCATGCAAAAGGCAGGCCAAGTTGAGCGTAGCACATCCAAATCCCCTCTCCCTCTTCGTCATTCTGCTCGGAACTCACCACAGCCCAATGCCCGATTTCTGCCTCAGTCTAGGGTTAGGCTTAGGGCTAGGGTTAGGGTTATGCCTAGGGTTAGGGTTCACAAAACCACAAAGCCAGGAGCTCCAGGGATACTCACCATGCAAAAGGCAGGCCAAGTTGAGCGTAGCACATCCAAATCCTTGCTCCCTCTTTGTCATTCTGCTCGGAACTCACCACAGCCCCATGCCCGATTTCTGCCTCAGTCTAGGGTTAGGCTTAGGGCTAGGGTTAGGGTTATGCCTAGGGTTAGGGTTCAGAAAACCACAAAGCCAGGAGCTCCAGGGATACTCCCCATGCAAAAGGCAGGCCAAGTTGAGCGCAGCCAATCCAAATCCTTGCTCCCTCTTTGTCATTCTGCTCAGAACTTCCCACAGCCCAATGCCAGATTACTGGCTCAGTCTAGGGTTAGGCTTAGGGCTAGGGTTAGGGTTATGCCTAGGGTTTGGGTTCACAAAACCACAAAGCCAGGAGCTCCAGGGACACTGATCATGCGAAAGGCAGGCCAAGTTAAGCACGGCACATCCAAAACCTTGCTCCCTCTTCTTCTTTCTGCAAGGGTTAGGGTTAGGGGCTCGGGTTAGTGTTAGGGGTTAGGGTTAGGGGTAGGGTTAGGGTTAGCGTTTTGACTAGGGTTAGGATTGAGAAAACCACAAAGCCAGGGGACCCAGGCACACTAAGCATGCAAAAGGCAGGCCAAGTTGAGCGTAGCACATCCAAATCCCCTCTCCCTCTTCGTCATTCTGCTCGGAATTCACCACAGCCCAATGCCCGATTTCTGCCTCAGTCTAGGGTTAGGCTTAGGGCTAGGGTTAGGGTTATGCCTAGGGTTAGGGTTCACAAAACCACAAAGCCAGGAGCTCCAGGGATACTCACCATGCAAAAGGCAGGCCAAGTTGAGTGTAGCACATCCAAATCCTTGCTCCCTCTTCTTCATTCTGCTCGGAACTCACCACGGCCCAATGCCCGATATCTGCCTCAGTCTAGGGTTAGGCTTAGGGCTAGGGTTAGGGTTATGCCTAGGGTTAGGGTTCACAAAACCACAAAGCCAGGAGCTCCAGGGATACTCACCATGCAAAAGGCAGGCCAAGTTGAGCGTAGCACATCCAAATCCCCTCTCCCTCTTCGTCATTCTGCTCGGAACTCACCACAGCCCAATGCCCGATTTCTGCCTCAGTCTAGGGTTAGGCTTAGGGCTAGGGTTAGGGTTATGCCTAGGGTTAGGGTTCAGAAAACCACAAAGCCAGGAGCTCCAGGGATGCTCACCATGCAAAAGGCAGGCCAAGTTGAGCGTAGCACATCCAAATCATTGCTCCCTCTTTGTCATTCTGCTCGGAACTCACCACAGCCCCATGCTCGATTTCTGCCTCAGTCTAGGGTTAGGCTTAGGGCTAGGGTTAGGGTTATGCCTAGGGTTAGGCTTCACAAAACCACAAAGCCAGGAGCTCCAGGGATACTCCCCATGCAAAAGGCAGGCCAAGTTGAGCGTAGCACATCCAAATCCCCTCTCCCTCTTCGTCATTCTGCTCGGAACTCACCACAGCCCAATGCCCGATTTCTGCCTCAGTCTAGGGTTAGGCTTAGGGCTAGGGTTAGGGTTATGCCTAGGGTTAGGGTTCACAAAACCACAAAGCCAGGAGCTCCAGGGATACTCCCCATGCAAAAGGCAGGCCAAGTTGAGCGTAGCACATCCAAATCCTTGCTCCCTCTTTGTCATTCTGCTCGGAACTCACCACAGCCCCATGCCCGATTTCTGCCTCAGTCTAGGGTTAGGCTTAGGGCTAGGGTTAGGGTTATGCCTAGGGTTAGGGTTCAGAAAACCACAAAGCCAGGAGCTCCAGGGATACTCCCCATGCAAAAGGCAGGCCAAGTTGAGCGCAGCCAATCCAAATCCTTGCTCCCTCTTCGTCATTCTGCTCGGAACTCCCCACAGCCCAATGCCCGATTTCTGCCTCAGTCTAGGGTTAGGCTTAGGGCTAGGGTTAGGGTTATGCCTAGGGTTAGGGTTCACAAAACCACAAAGCCAGGAGCTCCAGGGATACTCACCATGCAAAAGGCAGGCCCAGTTGAGCGTAGCACATCCAAATCCCCTCTCCCTCTTCGTCATTCTGCTCGGAATTCACCACAGCCCAATGCCCGATTTCTGCCTCAGTCTAGGGTTAGGCTTAGGGCTAGGGTTAGGGTTATGCCTAGGGTTAGGGTTCACAAAACCACAAAGCCAGGAGCTCCAGGGATACTCACCATGCAAAAGGCAGGCCAAGTTGAGCGTAGCACATCCAAATCCCCTCTCCCTCTTTGTCATTCTGCTCGGAATTCACCACAGCCCAATGCCCGATTTCTGCCTCAGTCTAGGGTTAGGCTTAGGGCTAGGGTTAGGGTTATGCCTAGGGTTAGGGTTCACAAAACCACAAAGCCAGGAGCTCCAGGGATACTCACCATGCAAAAGGCAGGCCAAGTTGAGCGTAGCACATCCAAATCATTGCTCCCTCTTTGTCATTCTGCTCGGAACTCACCACAGCCCCATGCTCGATTTCTGCCTCAGTCTAGGGTTAGGCTTAGGGCTAGGGTTAGGGTTATGCCTAGGGTTAGGGTTCAGAAAACCACAAAGCCAGGAGCTCCAGGGATACTCCCCATGCAAAAGGCAGGCCAAGTTGAGCGCAGCCAATCCAAATCCTTGCTCCCTCTTCGTCATTCTGCTCGGAACTCCCCACAGCCCAATGCCCGATTTCTGCCTCAGTCTAGGGTTAGGCTTAGGGCTAGGGTTAGGGTTATGCCTAGGGTTAGGGTTCAGAAAACCACAAAGCCAGGAGCTCCAGGGATACTCCCCATGCAAAAGGCAGGCCAAGTTGAGCGCAGCCAATCCAAATCCTTGCTCCCTCTTCGTCATTCTGCTCGGAACTCCCCACAGCCCAATGCCCGATTACTGCCTCAGTCTAGGGTTAGGCTTAGGGCTAGGGTTAGGGTTATGCCTAGGGTTAGGGTTCAGAAAACCACAAAGCCAGGAGCTCCAGGGATACTCCCCATGCAAAAGGCAGGCCAAGTTGAGCGTAGCACATCCAAATCCTTGCTCCCTCTTTGTCATTCTGCTCAGAACTCCCCACAGCCCAATGCCAGATTACTGGCTCAGTCTAGGGTTAGGCTTAGGGCTAGGGTTAGGGTTATGCCTAGGGTTAGGGTTCACAAAACCACAAAGCCAGGAGCTCCAGGGACACTGATCATGCGAAAGGCAGGCCAAGTTAAGCACGGCACATCCAAAACCTTGCTCCCTCTTCTTCTTTCTGCAAGGGTTAGGGTTAGGGGCTCGGGTTAGTGTTAGGGGTTAGGGTTAGGGGTAGGGTTAGGGTTAGGGTTATGCCTAGGGTTAGGATTGAGAAAACGACAAAGCCAGGGGACCCAGGCACACTAAGCATGCAAAAGGCAGGCCAAGTTGAGCGTAGCACATCCAAATCCCCTCTCCCTCTTCGTCATTCTGCTCGGAATTCACCACAGCCCAATGCCCGATTTCTGCCTCAGTCTAGGGTTAGGCTTAGGGCTAGGGTTAGGGTTATGCCTAGGGTTAGGGTTCAGAAAACCACAAAGCCAGGAGCTCCAGGGATACTCCCCATGCAAAAGGCAGGCCAAGTTGAGTGTAGCACATCCAAATCCTTGCTCCCTCTACGTCATTCTGCTCGGAACTCACCACGGCCCAATGCCCGATTTCTGCCTCAGTCTAGGGTTAGGCTTAGGGCTAGGGTTAGGGTTATGCCTAGGGTTAGGGTTCACAAAACCACAAAGCCAGGAGCTCCAGGGATACTCACCATGCAAAAGGCAGGCCAAGTTGAGTGTAGCACATCCAAATCCCCTCTCCCTCTTCGTCATTCTGCTCGGAACTCACCACAGCCCAATGCCCGATTTCTGCCTCAGTCTAGGGTTAGGCTTAGGGCTAGGGTTAGGGTTATGCCTAGGGTTAGGGTTCACAAAACCACAAAGCCAGGAGCTCCAGGGATACTCACCATGCAAAAGGCAGGCCAAGTTGAGCGTAGCACATCCAAATCCTTGCTCCCTCTTTGTCATTCTGCTCGGAACTCACCACAGCCCCATGCCCGATTTCTGCCTCAGTCTAGGGTTAGGCTTAGGGCTAGGGTTAGGGTTATGCCTAGGGTTAGGGTTCAGAAAACCACAAAGCCAGGAGCTCCAGGGATACTCACCATGCAAAAGGCAGGCCAAGTTGAGCGTAGCACATCCAAATCCCATCTCCCTCTTCGTCATTCTGCTCGGAACTTCCCACAGCCCAATGCCAGATTACTGGCTCAGTCTAGGGTTAGGCTTAGGGCTAGGGTTAGGGTTATGCCTAGGGTTAGGGTTCACAAAACCACAAAGCCAGGAGCTCCAGGGATACTCACCATGCAAAAGGCAGGCCAAGTTGAGCGTAGCACATCCAAATCCCCTCTCCCTCTTTGTCATTCTGCTCGGAACTCCCCACAGCCCAATGCCCGATTGCTGGCTCAGTCTAGGGTTAGGCTTAGGGCTAGGGTTAGGGTTATGCCTAGGGTTAGGGTTCAGAAAACCACAAAGCCAGGAGCTCCAGGGATACTCACCATGCAAAAGGCAGGCCAAGTTGAGCGTAGCACATCCAAATCCCCTCTCCCTCTTCTTCATTCTGCTCGGAACTCACCACAGCCCAATGCCCGATTACTGGCTCAGTCTATGGTTAGGCTTAGGGCTAGGGTTAGGGTTATGCCTAGGGTTAGGGTTCAGAAAACCACAAAGCCAGGAGCTCCAGGGATACTCACCATGCAAAAGGCAGGCCAAGTTGAGCGTAGCACATCCAAATCCTTGCTCCCTCTTTGTCATTATGCTTGGAACTCACCACAGCCCAATGCCCGATTACTGCCTCAGTCTAGGGTTAGGCTTAGGGCTAGGGTTAGGGTTATGCCTAGGGTTAGGGTTCAGAAAACCACAAAGCCAGGAGCTCCAGGGATACTCACCATGCAAAAGGCAGGCCCAGTTGAGCGTAGCACATCCAAATCCCCTCTCCCTCTTCGTCATTCTGCTCGGAACTCACCACAGCCCAATGCCCGATTACTGCCTCAGTCTAGGGTTAGGCTTAGGGCTAGGGTTAGGGTTATGCCTAGGGTTAGGGTTCACAAAACCACAAAGCCAGGAGCTCCAGGGATACTCACCATGCAAAAGGCAGGCCAAGTTGAGCGTAGCACATCCAAATCCCCTCTCCCTCTTCGTCATTCTGCTCGGAACTCACCACAGCCCAATGCCCGATTACTGCCTCAGTCTAGGGTTAGGCTTAGGGCTAGGGTTAGGGTTATGCCTAGGGTTAGGGTTCAGAAAACCACAAAGCCAGGAGCTCCAGGGATACTCACCATGCAAAAGGCAGGCCAAGTTGAGCGTAGCACATCCAAATCCTTGCTCCCTCTTTGTCATTCTGCTCAGAACTCCCCACAGCCCAATGCCAGATTACTGGCTCAGTCTAAGGTTAGGCTTAGGGCTAGGGTTAGGGTTATGCCTAGGGTTAGGGTTCACAAAACCACAAAGCCAGGAGCTCCAGGGACACTGATCATGCGAAAGGCAGGCCAAGTTAAGCACGGCACATCCAAAACCTTGCTCCCTCTTCTTCTTTCTGCAAGGGTTAGGGTTAGGGGCTCGGGTTAGTGTTAGGGGTTAGGGTTAGGGGTAGGGTTAGGGTTAGGGTTATGCCTAGGGTTAGGATTGAGAAAACGACAAAGCCAGGGGACCCAGGCACACTAAGCATGCAAAAGGCAGGCCAAGTTGAGCGTAGCACATCCAAATCCCCTCTCCCTCTTCGTCATTCTGCTCGGAATTCACCACAGCCCAATGCCCGATTTCTGCCTCAGTCTAGGGTTAGGCTTAGGGCTAGGGTTAGGGTTATGCCTAGGGTTAGGGTTCAGAAAACCACAAAGCCAGGAGCTCCAGGGATACTCACCATGCAAAAGGCAGGCCAAGTTGAGTGTAGCACATCCAAATCCTTGCTCCCTCTTCTTCATTCTGCTCGGAACTCACCACGGCCCAATGCCCGATTTCTGCCTCAGTCTAGGGTTAGGCTTAGGGCTAGGGTTAGGGTTATGCCTAGGGTTAGGGTTCACAAAACCACAAAGCCAGGAGCTCCAGGGATACTCACCATGCAAAAGGCAGGCCAAGTTGAGTGTAGCACATCCAAATCCCCTCTCCCTCTTCGTCATTCTGCTCGGAACTCACCACAGCCCAATGCCCGATTTCTGCCTCAGTCTAGGGTTAGGCTTAGGGCTAGGGTTAGGGTTATGCCTAGGGTTAGGGTTCAGAAAACCACAAAGCCAGGAGCTCCAGGGATACTCCCCATGCAAAAGGCAGGCCAAGTTGAGCGCAGCCAATCCAAATCCTTGCTCCCTCTTCGTCATTCTGCTCGGAACTCCCCACAGCCCAATGCCCGATTTCTGCCTCAGTCTAGGGTTAGGCTTAGGGCTAGGGTTAGGGTTATGCCTAGGGTTAGGGTTCAGAAAACCACAAAGCCAGGAGCTCCAGGGATACTCCCCATGCAAAAGGCAGGCCAAGTTGAGCGTAGCACATCCAAATCCTTGCTCCCTCTTCTTCATTCTGCTCGGAACTCCCCACAGCCCAATGCCCGATTACTGGCTCAGTCTAGGGCTAGGCTTAGGGCTAGGGTTAGGGTTATGCCTAGGGTTAGGGTTCAGAAAACCACAAAGCCAGGAGCTCCAGGGATACTCCTCATGCAAAAGGCAGGCCAAGTTGAGCGCAGCCAATCCAAATCCTTGCTCCCTCTTCGTCATTCTGCTCGGAACTCACCACAGCCCAATGCCCGATTTCTGCCTCAGTCTAGGGTTAGGCTTAGGGCTAGGGTTAAGGTTATGCCTAGGGTTAGGGTTCAGAAAACCACAAAGCCAGGAGCTCCAGGGATACTCACCATGCAAAAGGCAGGCCAAGTTGAGCGTAGCACATCCAAATCCCCTCTCCCTCTTTGTCATTCTGCTCGGAACTCACCACAGCCCAATGCCCGATTTCTGCCTCAGTCTACGGTTAAGCTTAGGGCTAGGGTTAGGGTTATGCCTAGGGTTAGGGTTCAGAAAACCACAAAGCCAGGAGCTCCAGGGATACTCACCATGCAAAAGGCAGGCCAAGTTGAGCGTAGCACATCCAAATCCCATCTCCCTCTTCGTCATTCTGCTCGGAACTTCCCACAGCCCAATGCCAGATTACTGGCTCAGTCTAGGGTTAGGCTTAGGGCTAGGGTTAGGGTTATGCCTAGGGTTAGGGTTCACAAAACCACAAAGCCAGGAGCTCCAGGGATACTCACCATGCAAAAGGCAGGCCAAGTTGAGCGTAGCACATCCAAATCCCCTCTCCCTCTTTGTCATTCTGCTCGGAACTCCCCACAGCCCAATGCCCGATTGCTGGCTCAGTCTAGGGTTAGGCTTAGGGCTAGGGTTAGGGTTATGCCTAGGGTTAGGGTTCAGAAAACCACAAAGCCAGGAGCTCCAGGGATACTCACCATGCAAAAGGCAGGCCAAGTTGAGCGTAGCACATCCAAATCCCCTCTCCCTCTTCTTCATTCTGCTCGGAACTCACCACAGCCCAATGCCCGATTACTGGCTCAGTCTATGGTTAGGCTTAGGGCTAGGGTTAGGGTTATGCCTAGGGTTAGGGTTCAGAAAACCACAAAGCCAGGAGCTCCAGGGATACTCACCATGCAAAAGGCAGGCCAAGTTGAGCGTAGCACATCCAAATCCTTGCTCCCTCTTTGTCATTATGCTTGGAACTCACCACAGCCCAATGCCCGATTACTGCCTCAGTCTAGGGTTAGGCTTAGGGCTAGGGTTAGGGTTATGCCTAGGGTTAGGGTTCAGAAAACCACAAAGCCAGGAGCTCCAGGGATACTCACCATGCAAAAGGCAGGCCCAGTTGAGCGTAGCACATCCAAATCCCCTCTCCCTCTTCGTCATTCTGCTCGGAACTCACCACAGCCCAATGCCCGATTACTGCCTCAGTCTAGGGTTAGGCTTAGGGCTAGGGTTAGGGTTATGCCTAGGGTTAGGGTTCACAAAACCACAAAGCCAGGAGCTCCAGGGATACTCACCATGCAAAAGGCAGGCCAAGTTGAGCGTAGCACATCCAAATCCCCTCTCCCTCTTCGTCATTCTGCTCGGAACTCACCACAGCCCAATGCCCGATTACTGCCTCAGTCTAGGGTTAGGCTTAGGGCTAGGGTTAGGGTTATGCCTAGGGTTAGGGTTCACAAAACCACAAAGCCAGGAGCTCCAGGGATACTCACCATGCAAAAGGCAGGCCAAGTTGAGCGTAGCACATCCAAATCCCCTCTCCCTCTTTGTCATTCTCCTCGGAACTCCCCACAGCCCAATGCCCGATTACTGCCTCAGTCTAGGGTTAGGCTTAGGGCTAGGGTTAGGGTTATGCCTAGGGTTAGGGTTCAGAAAACCACAAAGCCAGGAGCTCCAGGGATACTCCCCATGCAAAAGGCAGGCCAAGTTGAGCGTAGCACATCCAAATCCTTGCTCCCTCTTTGTCATTCTGCTCAGAACTCCCCACAGCCCAATGCCAGATTACTGGCTCAGTCTAAGGTTAGGCTTAGGGCTAGGGTTAGGGTTATGCCTAGGGTTAGGGTTCACAAAACCACAAAGCCAGGAGCTCCAGGGACACTGATCATGCGAAAGGCAGGCCAAGTTAAGCACGGCACATCCAAAACCTTGCTCCCTCTTCTTCTTTCTGCAAGGGTTAGGGTTAGGGGCTCGGGTTAGTGTTAGGGGTTAGGGTTAGGGGTAGGGTTAGGGTTAGGGTTATGCCTAGGGTTAGGATTGAGAAAACGACAAAGCCAGGGGACCCAGGCACACTAAGCATGCAAAAGGCAGGCCAAGTTGAGCGTAGCACATCCAAATCCCCTCTCCCTCTTCGTCATTCTGCTCGGAATTCACCACAGCCCAATGCCCGATTTCTGCCTCAGTCTAGGGTTAGGCTTATGGCTAGGGTTAGGGTTATGCCTAGGGTTAGGGTTCAGAAAACCACAAAGCCAGGAGCTCCAGGGATACTCACCATGCAAAAGGCAGGCCAAGTTGAGTGTAGCACATCCAAATCCTTGCTCCCTCTACGTCATTCTGCTCGGAACTCACCACGGCCCAATGCCCGATTTCTGCCTCAGTCTAGGGTTAGGCTTAGGGCTAGGGTTAGGGTTATGCCTAGGGTTAGGGTTCACAAAACCACAAAGCCAGGAGCTCCAGGGATACTCACCATGCAAAAGGCAGGCCAAGTTGAGTGTAGCACATCCAAATCCCCTCTCCCTCTTCGTCATTCTGCTCGGAACTCACCACAGCCCAATGCCCGATTTCTGCCTCAGTCTAGGGTTAGGCTTAGGGCTAGGGTTAGGGTTATGCCTAGGGTTAGGGTTCACAAAACCACAAAGCCAGGAGCTCCAGGGATACTCACCATGCAAAAGGCAGGCCAAGTTGAGCGTAGCACATCCAAATCATTGCTCCCTCTTTGTCATTCTGCTCGGAACTCACCACAGCCCCATGCCCGATTTCTGCCTCAGTCTAGGGTTAGGCTTAGGGCTAGGGTTAGGGTTATGCCTAGGGTTAGGGTTCAGAAAACCACAAAGCCAGGAGCTCCAGGGATACTCCCCATGCAAAAGGCAGGCCAAGTTGAGCGCAGCCAATCCAAATCCTTGCTCCCTCTTCGTCATTCTGCTCGGAACTCACCACAGCCCAATGCCCGATTTCTGCCTCAGTCTAGGGTTAGGCTTAGGGCTAGGGTTAGGGTTATGCCTAGGGTTAGGGTTCAGAAAACCACAAAGCCAGGAGCTCCAGGGATACTCCCCATGCAAAAGGCAGGCCAAGTTGAGCGTAGCACATCCAAATCCTTGCTCCCTCTTCTTCATTCTGCTCGGAACTCCCCACAGCCCAATGCCCGATTACTGGCTCAGTCTAGGGCTAGGCTTAGGGCTAGGGTTAGGGTTATGCCTAGGGTTAGGGTTCAGAAAACCACAAAGCCAGGAGCTCCAGGGATACTCCTCATGCAAAAGGCAGGCCAAGTTGAGCGCAGCCAATCCAAATCCTTGCTCCCTCTTCGTCATTCTGCTCGGAACTCACCACAGCCCAATGCCCGATTTCTGCCTCAGTCTAGGGTTAGGCTTAGGGCTAGGGTTAAGGTTATGCCTAGGGTTAGGGTTCAGAAAACCACAAAGCCAGGAGCTCCAGGGATACTCACCATGCAAAAGGCAGGCCAAGTTGAGCGTAGCACATCCAAATCCCCTCTCCCTCTTCGTCATTCTGCTCGGAACTCACCACAGCCCAATGCCCGATTTCTGCCTCAGTCTACGGTTAAGCTTAGGGCTAGGGTTAGGGTTATGCCTAGGGTTAGGGTTCAGAAAACCACAAAGCCAGGAGCTCCAGGGATACTCCCCATGCAAAAGGCAGGCCAAGTTGAGCGTAGCACATCCAAATCCCCTCTCCCTCTTCGTCATTCTGCTCGGAACTCCCCACAGCCCAATGCCCGATTTCTGCCTCAGTCTAGGGTTCGGCTTAGGGCTAGGGTTAGGGTTATGCCTAGGGTTAGGGTTCACAAAACCACAAAGCCAGGAGCTCCAGGGATACTCCCCATGCAAAAGGCAGGCCAAGTTGAGCGTAGCACATCCAAATCCCCTCTCCCTCTTCATCATTCTGCTCGGAACTCACCACAGCCCCATGCCCGATATCTGCCTCAGTCTAGGGTTAGGTTTAGGGCTAGGGTTAGGGTTATGCCTAGGGTTAGGGTTCAGAAAACCACAAAGCCAGGAGCTCCAGGGATACTCCCCATGCAAAAGGCAGGCCAAGTTGAGCGTAGCACATCCAAATCCTTGCTCCCTCTTCGTCATTCTGCTCGGAACTCACCACAGCCCAATGCCCGATTTCTGCCTCAGTCTAGGGTTAGGCTTAGGGCTAGGGTTAGGGTTATGCCTAGGGTTAGGGTTCACAAAACCACAAAGCCAGGAGCTCCAGGGACACTGATCATGCGAAAGGCAGGCCAAGTTAAGCACGGCACATCCAAAACCTTGCTCCCTCTTCTTCTTTCTGCAAGGGTTAGGGTTAGGGGCTCGGGTTAGTGTTAGGGGTTAGGGTTAGGGGTAGGGTTAGGGTTAGGGTTTTGACTAGGGTTAGGATTGAGAAAACGACAAAGCCAGGGGACCCAGGCACACTAAGCATGCAAAAGGCAGGCCAAGTTGAGCGTAGCACATCCAAATCCCCTCTCCCTCTTCGTCATTCTGCTCGGAATTCACCACAGCCCAATGCCCGATTTCTGCCTCAGTCTAGGGTTAGGCTTAGGGCTAGGGTTAGGGTTATGCCTAGGGTTAGGGTTCACAAAACCACAAAGCCAGGAGCTCCAGGGATACTCCCCATGCAAAAGGCAGGCCAAGTTGAGCGTAGCACATCCAAATCCTTGCTCCCTCTTCGTCATTCTGCTCGGAACTCACCACAGCCCAATGCCCGATTTCTGCCTCAGTCTAGGGTTAGGCTTAGGGCTAGGGTTAGGGTTATGCCTAGGGTTAGGGTTCAGAAAACCACAAAGCCAGGAGCTCCAGGGATACTCACCATGCAAAAGGCAGGCCAAGTTGAGCGTAGCACATCCAAATCCCCTCTCCCTCTTTGTCATTCTGCTCGGAACTCACCACAGCCCAATGCCCGATTTCTGCCTCAGTCTAGGGTTAGGCTTAGGGCTAGGGTTAGGGTTATGCCTAGGGTTAGGGTTCACAAAACCACAAAGCCAGGAGCTCCAGGGATACTCACCATGCAAAAGGCAGGCCAAGTTGAGCGTAGCACATCCAAATCCTTGCTCCCTCTTTGTCATTCTGCTCGGAACTCACCACAGCCCCATGCCCGATTTCTGCCTCAGTCTAGGGTTAGGCTTAGGGCTAGGGTTAGGGTTATGCCTAGGGTTAGGGTTCACAAAACCACAAAGCCAGGAGCTCCAGGGATACTCCCCATGCAAAAGGCAGGCCAAGTTGAGCGCAGCCAATCCAAATCCTTGCTCCCTCTTCGTCATTCTGCTCGGAACTCCCCACAGCCCAATGCCCGATTTCTGCCTCAGTCTAGGGTTAGGCTTAGGGCTAGGGTTAGGGTTATGCCTAGGGTTAGGGTTCACAAAACCACAAAGCCAGGAGCTCCAGGGACACTGATCATGCGAAAGGCAGGCCAAGTTAAGCACGGCACATCCAAAACCTTGCTCCCTCTTCTTCTTTCTGCAAGGGTTAGGGTTAGGGGCTCGGGTTAGGGTTAGGGGTTAGGGTTAGGGGTAGGGTTAGGGTTAGGGTTTTGACTAGGGTTAGGGTTCACAAAACCACAAAGCCAGGGGACCCAGGCACACTAAGCATGCAAAAGGCAGGCCAAGTTGAGCGTAGCACATCCAAATCCCCTCTCCCTCTTCGTCATTCTGCTCGGAACTCACCACAGCCCAATGCCCGATTACTGCCTCAGTCTAGGGTTAGGCTTAGGGCTAGGGTTAGGGTTATGCCTAGGGTTAGGGTTCACAAAACCACAAAGCCAGGAGCTCCAGGGATACTCACCATGCAAAAGGCAGGCCAAGTTGAGCGCAGCCAATCCAAATCCTTGCTCCCTCTTCGTCATTCTGCTCGGAACTCCCCACAGCCCAATGCCCGATTTCTGCCTCAGTCTAGGGTTCGGCTTGGGGCTAGGGTTAGGGTTATGCCTAGGGTTAGGGTTCACAAAACCACAAAGCCAGGAGCTCCAGGGATACTCACCATGCAAAAGGCAGGCCAAGTTGAGCGCAGCCAATCCAAATCCCCTCTCCCTCTTCGTCATTCTGCTCGGAACTCCCCACAGCCCAATGCCCGATTTCTGCCTCAGTCTAGGGTTCGGCTTGGGGCTAGGGTTAGGGTTATGCCTAGGGTTAGGGTTCAGAAAACCACAAAGCCAGGAGCTCCAGGGATACTCCCCATGCAAAAGGCAGGCCAAGTTGAGCGTAGCACATCCAAATCCCCTCTCCCTCTTTGTCATTCTGCTCGGAACTCCCCACAGCCCAATGCCCGATTTCTGCCTCAGTCTAGGGTTCGGCTTAGGGCTAGGGTTAGGGTTATGCCTAGGGTTAGGGTTCACAAAACCACAAAGCCAGGAGCTCCAGAGATACTCCCCATGCAAAAGGCAGGCCAAGTTGAGCGTAGCACATCCAAATCCTTGCTCCCTCTTTGTCATTCTGCTCGGAACTCACCACAGCCCAATGCCCGATTACTGCCTCAGTCTAGGGTTAAGCTTAGGGCTAGGGTTAGGGTTATGCCTAGGGTTAGGGTTCAGAAAACCACAAAGCCAGGAGCTCCAGGGATACTCACCATGCAAAAGGCAGGCCAAGTTGAGCGTAGCACATCCAAATCCTTGCTCCCTCTACGTCATTCTGCTCGGAACTCACCACAGCCCAATGCCCGATTACTGCCTCAGTCTAGGGTTAGGCTTAGGGCTAGGGTTAGGGTTATGCCTAGGGTTAGGGTTCACAAAACCACAAAGCCAGGAGCTCCAGGGATACTCACCATGCAAAAGGCAGGCCAAGTTGAGCGTAGCACATCCAAATCCCCTCTCCCTCTTCGTCATTCTGCTCGGAACTCACCACAGCCCAATGCCCGATTTCTGCCTCAGTCTAGGGTTAGGCTTAGGGCTAGGGTTAGGGTTATGCCTAGGGTTAGGGTTCACAAAACCACAAAGCCAGGAGCTCCAGGGATACTCCCCATGCAAAAGGCAGGCCAAGTTGAGCGTAGCACATCCAAATCCTTGCTCCCTCTTTGTCATTCTGCTCGGAACTCACCACAGCCCCATGCCCGATTTCTGCCTCAGTCTAGGGTTAGGCTTAGGGCTAGGGTTAGGGTTATGCCTAGGGTTAGGGTTCAGAAAACCACAAAGCCAGGAGCTCCAGGGATACTCCCCATGCAAAAGGCAGGCCAAGTTGAGCGCAGCCAATCCAAATCCTTGCTCCCTCTTCGTCATTCTGCTCGGAACTCCCCACAGCCCAATGCACGATTTCTGCCTCAGTCTAGGGTTAGGCTTAGGGCTAGGGTTAGGGTTATGCCTAGGGTTAGGGTTCACAAAACCACAAAGCCAGGAGCTCCAGGGACACTGATCATGCGAAAGGCAGGCCAAGTTAAGCACGGCACATCCAAAACCTTGCTCCCTCTTCTTCTTTCTGCAAGGGTTAGGGTTAGGGGCTCGGGTTAGTGTTAGGGGTTAGGGTTAGGGGTAGGGTTACGGTTAGGGTTTTGACTAGGGTTAGGGTTCACAAAACCACAAAGCCAGGGGACCCAGGCACACTAAGCATGCAAAAGGCAGGCCAAGTTGAGCGTAGCACATCCAAATCCCCTCTCCCTCTTCGTCATTCTGCTCGGAACTCACCACAGCCCAATGCCCGATTTCTGCCTCAGTCTAGGGTTAGGCTTAAGGCTAGGGTTAGGGTAATGCCTAGGGTTAGGGTTATGCCTAGGGTTAGGGTTCAGAAAACCACAAAGCCAGGAGCTCCAGGGATACTCACCATGCAAAAGGCAGGCCAAGTTGAGCGTAGCACATCCAAATCCCCTCTCCCTCTTCGTCATTCTGCTCGGAACTCCCCACAGCCCAATGCCCGATTACTGCCTCAGTCTAGGGTTAGCCTTAGGGCTAGGGTTAGGGTTATGCCTAGGGTTAGGGTTCACAAAACCACAAAGCCAGGAGCTCCAGGGATACTCACCATGCAAAAGGCAGGCCAAGTTGAGCGTAGCACATCCAAATCCCCTCTCCCTCTTTGTCATTCTGCTCGGAACTCACCACAGCCCAATGCCCGATTTCTGCCTCAGTCTAGGGTTAGGCTTAGGGCTAGGATTAGGGTTATGCTTAGGGTTAGGGTTCAGAAAACCACAAAGCCAGGAGCTCCAGGGATACTCACCATGCAAAAGGCAGGCCAAGTTGAGCGTAGCACATCCAAATCCCCTCTCCCTCTTCGTCATTCTGCTCGGAACTCCCCACAGCCCAATGCCCGATTTCTGCCTCAGTCTAGGGTTCGGCTTGGGGCTAGGGTTAGGGTTATGCCTAGGGTTAGGGTTCACAAAACCACAAAGCCAGGAGCTCCAGGGATACTCCCCATGCAAAAGGCAGGCCAAGTTGAGCGTAGCACATCCAAATCCCCTCTCCCTCTTCCTCATTCTGCTCGGAACTCACCACAGCCCCATGCTCGATTTCTGCCTCAGTCTAGGGTTAGGCTTAGGGCTAGGGTTAGGGTTATGCCTAGGGTTAGGGTTCAGAAAACCACAAAGCCAGGAGCTCCAGGGATACTCCCCATGCAAAAGGCAGGCCAAGTTGAGCGTAGCACATCCAAATCCTTGCTCCCTCTTCGTCATTCTGCTCGGAACTCCCCACAGCCCAATGCCCGATTACTGCCTCAGTCTAGGGTTAGGCTTAGGGCTAGGGTTAGGGTTATGCCTAGGGTTAGGGTTCACAAAACCACAAAGCCAGGAGCTCCAGGGACACTGATCATGCGAAAGGCAGGACAAGTTAAGCACGGCACATCCAAAACCTTGCTCCCTCTTCTTCTTTCTGCAAGGGTTAGGGTTAGGGGCTCGGGTTAGTGTTAGGGGTTAGGGTTAGGGGTAGGGTTAGGGTTAGGGTTTTGACTAGGGTTAGGATTGAGAAAACGACAAAGCCAGGGGACCCACGCACACTAAGCATGCAAAAGGCAGGCCAAGTTGAGCGTAGCACATCCAAATCCCCTCTCCCTCTTCGTCATTCTGCTCGGAATTCACCACAGCCCAATGCCCGATTTCTGCCTCAGTCTAGGGTTAGGCTTAGGGCTAGGGTTAGGGTTATGCCTAGGGTTAGGGTTCAGAAAACCACAAAGCCAGGAGCTCCAGGGATACTCCCCATGCAAAAGGCAGGCCAAGTTGAGCGTAGCACATCCAAATCCCCTCTCCCTCTTCGTCATTCTGCTCGGAACTCACCACAGCCCAATGCCCGATTTCTGCCTCAGTCTAGGGTTAGGCTTAGGGCTAGGGTTAGGGTTATGCCTAGGGTTAGGGTTCAGAAAACCACAAAGCCAGGAGCTCCAGGGATACTCACCATGCAAAAGGCAGGCCAAGTTGAGCGTAGCACATCCAAATCCCCTCTCCCTCTTCGTCATTCTGCTCGGAACTCCCCACAGCCCAATGCCCGATTTCTGCCTCAGTCTAGGGTTCGGCTTGGGGCTAGGGTTAGGGTTATGCCTAGGGTTAGGGTTCACAAAACCACAAAGCCAGGAGCTCCAGGGATACTCCCCATGCAAAAGGCAGGCCAAGTTGAGCGTAGCACATCCAAATCCCCTCTCCCTCTTCCTCATTCTGCTCGGAACTCACCACAGCCCCATGCTCGATTTCTGCCTCAGTCTAGGGTTAGGCTTAGGGCTAGGGTTAGGGTTATGCCTAGGGTTAGGGTTCAGAAAACCACAAAGCCAGGAGCTCCAGGGATACTCCCCATGCAAAAGGCAGGCCAAGTTGAGCGTAGCACATCCAAATCCTTGCTCCCTCTTCGTCATTCTGCTCGGAACTCCCCACAGCCCAATGCCCGATTACTGCCTCAGTCTAGGGTTAGGCTTAGGGCTAGGGTTAGGGTTATGCCTAGGGTTAGGGTTCACAAAACCACAAAGCCAGGAGCTCCAGGGACACTGATCATGCGAAAGGCAGGACAAGTTAAGCACGGCACATCCAAAACCTTGCTCCCTCTTCTTCTTTCTGCAAGGGTTAGGGTTAGGGGCTCGGGTTAGTGTTAGGGGTTAGGGTTAGGGGTAGGGTTAGGGTTAGGGTTTTGACTAGGGTTAGGATTGAGAAAACGACAAAGCCAGGGGACCCAGGCACACTAAGCATGCAAAAGGCAGGCCAAGTTGAGCGTAGCACATCCAAATCCCCTCTCCCTCTTCGTCATTCTGCTCGGAATTCACCACAGCCCAATGCCCGATTTCTGCCTCAGTCTAGGGTTAGGCTTAGGGCTAGGGTTAGGGTTATGCCTAGGGTTAGGGTTCAGAAAACCACAAAGCCAGGAGCTCCAGGGATACTCCCCATGCAAAAGGCAGGCCAAGTTGAGCGTAGCACATCCAAATCCCCTCTCCCTCTTCGTCATTCTGCTCGGAACTCACCACAGCCCAATGCCCGATTTCTGCCTCAGTCTAGGGTTAGGCTTAGGGCTAGGGTTAGGGTTATGCCTAGGGTTAGGGTTCAGAAAACCACAAAGCCAGGAGCTCCAGGGATACTCACCATGCAAAAGGCAGGCCTAGTTGAGCGTAGCACATCCAAATCCCCTCTCCCTCTTTGTCATTCTGCTCGGAACTCACCACAGCCCAATGCCCGATTTCTGCCTCAGTCTAGGGTTCGGCTTAGGGCTAGGGTTAGGGTTATGCCTAGGGTTAGGGTTCACAAAACCACAAAGCCAGGAGCTCCAGAGATACTCCCCATGCAAAAGGCAGGCCAAGTTGAGCGTAGCACATCCAAATCCTTGCTCCCTCTTCGTCATTCTGCTCGGAACTCCCCACAGCCCAATGCCCGATTACTGCCTCAGTCTAGGGTTAGGCTTAGGGCTAGGGTTAGGGTTATGCCTAGGGTTAGGGTTCACAAAACCACAAAGCCAGGAGCTCCAGGGACACTGATCATGCGAAAGGCAGGCCAAGTTAAGCACGGCACATCCAAAACCTTGCTCCCTCTTCTTCTTTCTGCAAGGGTTAGGGTTAGGGGCTCGGGTTAGTGTTAGGGGTTAGGGTTAGGGGTAGGGTTAGGGTTAGGGTTTTGACTAGGGTTAGGATTGAGAAAACGACAAAGCCAGGGGACCCAGGCACACTAAGCATGCAAAAGGCAGGCCAAGTTGAGCATAGCACATCCAAATCCCCTCTCCCTCTTCGTCATTCTGCTCGGAATTCACCACAGCCCAATGCCCGATTTCTGCCTCAGTCTAGGGTTAGGCTTAGGGCTAGGGTTAGGGTTATGCCTAGGGTTAGGGTTCAGAAAACCACAAAGCCAGGAGCTCCAGGGATACTCCCCATGCAAAAGGCAGGCCAAGTTGAGCGTAGCACATCCAAATCCCCTCTCCCTCTTCGTCATTCTGCTCGGAACTCACCACAGCCCAATGTCCGATTTCTGCCTCAGTCTAGGGTTAGGCTTAGGGCTAGGGTTAGGGTTATGCCTAGGGTTAGGGTTCAGAAAACCACAAAGCCAGGAGCTCCAGGGATACTCCCCATGCAAAAGGCAGGCCTAGTTGAGCGTAGCACATCCAAATCCCCTCTCCCTCTTTGTCATTCTGCTCGGAACTCACCACAGCCCAATGCCCGATTTCTGCCTCAGTCTAGGGTTCGGCTTAGGGCTAGGGTTAGGGTTATGCCTAGGGTTAGGGTTCACAAAACCACAAAGCCAGGAGCTCCAGAGATACTCCCCATGCAAAAGGCAGGCCAAGTTGAGCGTAGCACATCCAAATCCTTGCTCCCTCTTCGTCATTCTGCTCGCAACTCACCACAGCCCAATGCCCGATTTCTGCCTCAGTCTAGGGTTAGGTTTAGGGCTAGGGTTAGGGTTATGCCTAGGGTTAGGGTTCACAAAACCACAAAGCCAGGAGCTCCAGGGATACTCCCCATGCAAAAGGCAGGCCAAGTTGAGTGTAGCACATCCAAATCCTTGCTCCCTCTTCGTCATTCTGCTCGGAACTCCCCACAGCCCAATGCCCGATTTCTGCCTCAGTCTAGGGTTAGGCTTAGGGCTAGGGTTAGGGTTATGCCTAGGGTTAGGGTTCAGAAAACCACAAAGCCAGGAGCTCCAGGGATACTCCCCATGCAAAAGGCAGGCCAAGTTGAGCGTAGCACATCCAAATCCTTGCTCCCTCTTTGTCATTCTGCTCGGAACTCACCACAGCCCAATGCCCGATTACTGCCTCAGTCTAGGGTTAAGCTTAGGGCTAGGGTTAGGGTTATGCCTAGGGTTAGGGTTCAGAAAACCACAAAGCCAGGAGCTCCAGGGATACTCACCATGCAAAAGGCAGGCCAAGTTGAGCGTAGCACATCCAAATCCTTGCTCCCTCTACGTCATTCTGCTCGGAACTCACCACAGCCCAATGCCCGATTACTGCCTCAGTCTAGGGTTAGGCTTAGGGCTAGGGTTAGGGTTATGCCTAGGGTTAGGGTTCACAAAACCACAAAGCCAGGAGCTCCAGGGATACCATGCAAAAGGCAGGCCAAGTTGAGCGTAGCACATCCAAATCCTTGCTCCCTCTTCTTCATTCTGCTCGGAACTCCCCACAGCCCAATGCCCGATTACTGGCTCAGTCTAGGGTTAGGCTTAGGGCTAGGGTTAGGGTTATGCCTAGGGTTAGGGTTCAGAAAACCACAAAGCCAGGAGCTCCAGGGATACTCCCCATGCAAAAGGCAGGCCAAGTTGAGCGTAGCACATCCAAATCCCCTCTCCCTCTTCTTCATTCTGCTCGGAACTCACCACAGCCCAATGCCCGATTACTGGCTCAGTCTAGGGTTAGGCTTAGGGCTAGGGTTAGGGTTATGCCTAGGGTTAGGGTTCAGAAAACCACAAAGCCAGGAGCTCCAGGGATACTCACCATGCAAAAGGCAGGCCAAGTTGAGCGTAGCACATCCAAATCCTTGCTCCCTCTTTGTCATTATGCTTGGAACTCACCACAGCCCAATGCCCGATTACTGCCTCAGTCTAGGGTTAGGCTTAGGGCTAGGGTTAGGGTTATGCCTAGGGTTAGGGTTCAGAAAACCACAAAGCCAGGAGCTCCAGGGATACTCACCATGCAAAAGGCAGGCCCAGTTGAGCGTAGCACATCCAAATCCCCTCTCCCTCTTCGTCATTCTGCTCGGAACTCACCACAGCCCAATGCCCGATTACTGCCTCAGTCTAGGGTTAGGCTTAGGGCTAGGGTTAGGGTTATGCCTAGGGTTAGGGTTCACAAAACCACAAAGCCAGGAGCTCCAGGGATACTCACCATGCAAAAGGCAGGCCAAGTTGAGCGTAGCACATCCAAATCCCCTCTCCCTCTTCGTCATTCTGCTCGGAACTCACCACAGCCCAATGCCCGATTACTGCCTCAGTCTAGGGTTAGGCTTAGGGCTAGGGTTAGGGTTATGCCTAGGGTTAGGGTTCACAAAACCACAAAGACAGGAGCTCCAGGGATACTCACCATGCAAAAGGCAGGCCAAGTTGAGCGTAGCACATCCAAATCCCCTCTCCCTCTTTGTCATTCTCCTCGGAACTCCCCACAGCCCAATGCCCGATTACTGCCTCAGTCTAGGGTTAGGCTTAGGGCTAGGGTTAGGGTTATGCCTAGGGTTAGGGTTCAGAAAACCACAAAGCCAGGAGCTCCAGGGATACTCCCCATGCAAAAGGCAGGCCAAGTTGAGCGTAGCACATCCAAATCCTTGCTCCCTCTTTGTCATTCTGCTCGGAACTTCCCACAGCCCAATGCCATATTACTGGCTCAGTCTAGGGTTAGGCTTAGGGCTAGGGTTAGGGTTATGCCTAGGGTTAGGGTTCACAAAACCACAAAGCCAGGAGCTCCAGGGATACTCACCATGCAAAAGGCAGGCCAAGTTGAGCGTAGCACATCCAAATCCCCTCTCCCTCTTTGTCATTCTCCTCGGAACTCCCCACAGCCCAATGCCCGATTACTGGCTCAGTCTAGGGTTAGGCTTAGGGCTAGGGTTAGGGTTATGCCTAGGGTTAGGGTTCAGAAAACCACAAAGCCAGGAGCTCCAGGGATACTCACCATGCAAAAGGCAGGCCAAGTTGAGTGTAGCACATCCAAATCCTTGCTCCCTCTTCTTCATTCTGCTCGGAACTCACCACGGCCCAATGCCCGATATCTGCCTCAGTCTAGGGTTAGGCTTAGGGCTAGGGTTAGGGTTATGCCTAGGGTTAGGGTTCAGAAAACCACAAAGCCAGGAGCTCCAGGGATACTCACCATGCAAAAGGCAGGCCAAGTTGAGCGTAGCACATCCAAATCCCCTCTCCCTCTTCGTCATTCTGCTCGGAACTCACCACAGCCCAATGCCCGATTTCTGCCTCAGTCTAGGGTTAGGCTTAGGGCTAGGGTTAGGGTTATGCCTAGGGTTAGGGTTCAGAAAACCACAAAGCCAGGAGCTCCAGGGATACTCCCCATGCAAAAGGCAGGCCAAGTTGAGCGCAGCCAATCGAAATCCTTGCTCCCTCTTCGTCATTCTGCTCGGAACTCCCCACAGCCCAATGCCCGATTACTGCCTCAGTCTAGGGTTAGGCTTAGGGCTAGGGTTAGGGTTATGCCTAGGGTTAGGGTTCACAAAACCACAAAGCCAGGAGCTCCAGGGACACTGATCATGCGAAAGGCAGGACAAGTTAAGCACGGCACATCCAAAACCTTGCTCCCTCTTCTTCTTTCTGCAAGGGTTAGGGTTAGGGGCTCGGGTTAGTGTTAGGGGTTAGGGTTAGGGGTAGGGTTAGGGTTAGGGTTTTGACTAGGGTTAGGATTGAGAAAACGACAAAGCCAGGGGACCCAGGCACACTAAGCATGCAAAAGGCAGGCCAAGTTGAGCATGGCACATCCAAATCCCCTCTCCCTCTTCGTCATTCTGCTCGGAATTCACCACAGCCCAATGCCCGATTTCTGCCTCAGTCTAGGGTTAGGCTTAGGGCTAGGGTTAGGGTTATGCCTAGGGTTAGGGTTCAGAAAACCACAAAGCCAGGAGCTCCAGGGATACTCCCCATGCAAAAGGCAGGCCAAGTTGAGCGTAGCACATCCAAATCCCCTCTCCCTCTTCGTCATTCTGCTCGGAACTCACCACAGCCCAATGCCCGATTTCTGCCTCAGTCTAGGGTTAGGCTTAGGGCTAGGGTTAGGGTTATGCCTAGGGTTAGGGTTCAGAAAACCACAAAGCCAGGAGCTCCAGGGATACTCCCCATGCAAAAGGCAGGCCTAGTTGAGCGTAGCACATCCAAATCCCCTCTCCCTCTTTGTCATTCTGCTCGGAACTCACCACAGCCCAATGCCCGATTTCTGCCTCAGTCTAGGGTTCGGCTTAGGGCTAGGGTTAGGGTTATGCCTAGGGTTAGGGTTCACAAAACCACAAAGCCAGGAGCTCCAGAGATACTCCCCATGCAAAAGGCAGGCCAAGTTGAGCGTAGCACATCCAAATCCTTGCTCCCTCTTCGTCATTCTGCTCGCAACTCACCACAGCCCAATGCCCGATTTCTGCCTCAGTCTAGGGTTAGGTTTAGGGCTAGGGTTAGGGTTATGCCTAGGGTTAGGGTTCAGAAAACCACAAAGCCAGGAGCTCCAGGGATACTCCCCATGCAAAAGGCAGGCCAAGTTGAGTGTAGCACATCCAAATCCTTGCTCCCTCTTCGTCATTCTGCTCGGAACTCCCCACAGCCCAATGCCCGATTTCTGCCTCAGTCTAGGGTTAGGCTTAGGGCTAGGGTTAGGGTTATGCCTAGGGTTAGGGTTCACAAAACCACAAAGCCAGGAGCTCCAGGGATACTCCCCATGCAAAAGGCAGGCCAAGTTGAGCGTAGCACATCCAAATCCCCTCTCCCTCTTTGTCATTCTGCTCGGAACTCACCACAGCCCAATGCCCGATTACTGCCTCAGTCTAGGGTTAGGCTTAGGGCTAGGGTTAGGGTTATGCCTAGGGTTAGGGTTCAGAAAACCACAAAGCCAGGAGCTCCAGGGATACTCACCATGCAAAAGGCAGGCCAAGTTGAGCGTAGCACATCCAAATCCTTGCTCCCTCTACGTCATTCTGCTCGGAACTCACCACAGCCCAATGCCCGATTACTGCCTCAGTCTAGGGTTAGGCTTAGGGCTAGGGTTAGGGTTATGCCTAGGGTTAGGGTTCACAAAACCACAAAGCCAGGAGCTCCAGGGATACCATGCAAAAGGCAGGCCAAGTTGAGCATAGCACATCCAAATCCTTGCTCCCTCTTCTTCATTCTGCTCGGAACTCCCCACAGCCCAATGCCCGATTACTGGCTCAGTCTAGGGTTAGGCTTAGGGCTAGGGTTAGGGTTATGCCTAGGGTTAGGGTTCAGAAAACCACAAAGCCAGGAGCTCCAGGGATACTCCCCATGCAAAAGGCAGGCCAAGTTGAGCGTAGCACATCCAAATCCCCTCTCCCTCTTCTTCATTCTGCTCGGAACTCACCACAGCCCAATGCCCGATTACTGGCTCAGTCTAGGGTTAGGCTTAGGGCTAGGGTTAGGGTTATGCCTAGGGTTAGGGTTCAGAAAACCACAAAGCCAGGAGCTCCAGGGATACTCACCATGCAAAAGGCAGGCCAAGTTGAGCGTAGCACATCCAAATCCTTGCTCCCTCTTTGTCATTATGCTTGGAACTCACCACAGCCCAATGCCCGATTACTGCCTCAGTCTAGGGTTAGGCTTAGGGCTAGGGTTAGGGTTATGCCTAGGGTTAGGGTTCAGAAAACCACAAAGCCAGGAGCTCCAGGGATACTCACCATGCAAAAGGCAGGCCCAGTTGAGCGTAGCACATCCAAATCCCCTCTCCCTCTTCGTCATTCTGCTCGGAACTCACCACAGCCCAATGCCCGATTACTGCCTCAGTCTAGGGTTAGGCTTAGGGCTAGGGTTAGGGTTATGCCTAGGGTTAGGGTTCACAAAACCATAAAGCCAGGAGCTCCAGGGATACTCACCATGCAAAAGGCAGGCCAAGTTGAGCGTAGCACATCCAAATCCCCTCTCCCTCTTCGTCATTCTGCTCGGAACTCACCACAGCCCAATGCCCGATTACTGCCTCAGTCTAGGGTTAGGCTTAGGGCTAGGGTTAGGGTTATGCCTAGGGTTAGGGTTCACAAAACCACAAAGCCAGGAGCTCCAGGGATACTCACCATGCAAAAGGCAGGCCAAGTTGAGCGTAGCACATCCAAATCCCCTCTCCCTCTTTGTCATTCTCCTCGGAACTCCCCACAGCCCAATGCCCGATTACTGGCTCAGTCTAGGGTTAGGCTTAGGGCTAGGGTTAGGGTTATGCCTAGGGTTAGGGTTCAGAAAACCACAAAGCCAGGAGCTCCAGGGATACTCACCATGCAAAAGGCAGGCCAAGTTGAGTGTAGCACATCCAAATCCTTGCTCCCTCTTCTTCATTCTGCTCGGAACTCACCACGGCCCAATGCCCGATATCTGCCTCAGTCTAGGGTTAGGCTTAGGGCTAGGGTTAGGGTTATGCCTAGGGTTAGGGTTCAGAAAACCACAAAGCCAGGAGCTCCAGGGATACTCACCATGCAAAAGGCAGGCCAAGTTGAGCGTAGCACATCCAAATCCCCTCTCCCTCTTCGTCATTCTGCTCGGAACTCACCACAGCCCAATGCCCGATTTCTGCCTCAGTCTAGGGTTAGGCTTAGGGCTAGGGTTAGGGTTATGCCTAGGGTTAGGGTTCACAAAACCACAAAGCCAGGAGCTCCAGGGATACTCACCATGCAAAAGGCAGGCCAAGTTGAGCGTAGCACATCCAAATCATTGCTCCCTCTTTGTCATTCTGCTCGGAACTCACCACAGCCCCATGCTCGATTTCTGCCTCAGTCTAGGGTTAGGCTTAGGGCTAGGGTTAGGGTTATGCCTAGGGTTAGGGTTCAGAAAACCACAAAGCCAGGAGCTCCAGGGATACTCCCCATGCAAAAGGCAGGCCAAGTTGAGCGCAGCCAATCGAAATCCTTGCTCCCTCTTCGTCATTCTGCTCGGAACTCACCACAGCCCAATGCCCGATTTCTGCCTCAGTCTAGGGTTAGGCTTAGGGCTAGGGTTAGGGTTATGCCTAGGGTTAGGGTTCAGAAAACCACAAAGCCAGGAGCTCCAGGGATACTCCCCATGCAAAAGGCAGGCCAAGTTGAGCGCAGCCAATCCAAATCCTTGCTCCCTCTTCGTCATTCTGCTCGGAACTCACCACAGCCCAATGCCCGATTTCTGCCTCAGTCTAGGGTTAGGCTTAGGGCTAGGGTTAGGGTTATGCCTAGGGTTAGGGTTCACAAAACCACAAAGCCAGGAGCTCCAGGGATACTCCCCATGCAAAAGGCAGGCCAAGTTGAGCGTAGCACATCCAAATCCTTGCTCCCTCTTTGTCATTCTGCTCAGAACTTCAACCAGCCCAATGCCAGATTACTGGCTCAGTCTAGGGTTAGGCTTAGGGCTAGGGTTAGGGTTATGCCTAGGGTTAGGGTTCACAAAACCACAAAGCCAGGAGCTCCAGGGACACTGATCATGCGAAAGGCAGGCCAAGTTAAGCACGGCACATCCAAAACCTTGCTCCCTCTTCTTCTTTCTGCAAGGGTTAGGGTTAGGGGCTCGGGTTAGTGTTAGGGGTTAGGGTTAGGGGTAGGGTTAGGGTTAGGGTTATGCCTAGGGTTAGGATTGAGAAAACGACAAAGCCAGGGGACCCAGGCACACTAAGCATGCAAAAGGCAGGCCAAGTTGAGCGTAGCACATCCAAATCCCCTCTCCCTCTTCGTCATTCTGCTCGGAATTCACCACAGCCCAATGCCCGATTTCTGCCTCAGTCTAGGGTTAGGCTTAGGGCTAGGGTTAGGGTTATGCCTAGGGTTAGGGTTCACAAAACCACAAAGCCAGGAGCTCCAGGGACACTGATCATGCGAAAGGCAGGCCAAGTTAAGCACGGCACATCCAAAACCTTGCTCCCTCTTCTTCTTTCTGCAAGGGTTAGGGTTAGGGGCTCGGGTTAGGGTTAGGGGTTAGGGTTAGGGGTAGGGTTAGGGTTAGGGTTATGCCTAGGGTTAGGGTTCACAAAACCACAAAGCCAGGAGCTCCAGAGATACTCCCCATGCAAAAGGCAGGCCAAGTTGAGCGTAGCACATCCAAATCCTTGCTCCCTCTTCGTCATTCTGCTCGGAACTCCCCACAGCCCAATGCCCGATTACTGCCTCAGTCTAGGGTTAGGCTTAGGGCTAGGGTTAGGGTTATGCCTAGGGTTAGGGTTCACAAAACCACAAAGCCAGGAGCTCCAGGGACACTGATCATGCGAAAGGCAGGCCAAGTTAAGCACGGCACATCCAAAACCTTGCTCCCTCTTCTTCTTTCTGCAAGGGTTAGGGTTAGGGGCTCGGGTTAGTGTTAGGGGTTAGGGTTAGGGGTAGGGTTAGGGTTAGGGTTTTGACTAGGGTTAGGATTGAGAAAACGACAAAGCCAGGGGACCCAGGCACACTAAGCATGCAAAAGGCAGGCCAAGTTGAGCATGGCACATCCAAATCCCCTCTCCCTCTTCGTCATTCTGCTCGGAATTCACCACAGCCCAATGCCCGATTTCTGCCTCAGTCTAGGGTTAGGCTTAGGGCTAGGGTTAGGGTTATGCCTAGGGTTAGGGTTCAGAAAACCACAAAGCCAGGAGCTCCAGGGATACTCCCCATGCAAAAGGCAGGCCAAGTTGAGCGTAGCACATCCAAATCCCCTCTCCCTCTTCGTCATTCTGCTCGGAACTCACCACAGCCCAATGCCCGATTTCTGCCTCAGTCTAGGGTTAGGCTTAGGGCTAGGGTTAGGGTTATGCCTAGGGTTAGGGTTCAGAAAACCACAAAGCCAGGAGCTCCAGGGATACTCCCCATGCAAAAGGCAGGCCTAGTTGAGCGTAGCACATCCAAATCCCCTCTCCCTCTTTGTCATTCTGCTCGGAACTCACCACAGCCCAATGCCCGATTTCTGCCTCAGTCTAGGGTTCGGCTTAGGGCTAGGGTTAGGGTTATGCCTAGGGTTAGGGTTCACAAAACCACAAAGCCAGGAGCTCCAGAGATACTCCCCATGCAAAAGGCAGGCCAAGTTGAGCGTAGCACATCCAAATCCTTGCTCCCTCTTCGTCATTCTGCTCGCAACTCACCACAGCCCAATGCCCGATTTCTGCCTCAGTCTAGGGTTAGGTTTAGGGCTAGGGTTAGGGTTATGCCTAGGGTTAGGGTTCAGAAAACCACAAAGCCAGGAGCTCCAGGGATACTCCCCATGCAAAAGGCAGGCCAAGTTGAGTGTAGCACATCCAAATCCTTGCTCCCTCTTCGTCATTCTGCTCGGAACTCCCCACAGCCCAATGCCCGATTTCTGCCTCAGTCTAGGGTTAGGCTTAGGGCTAGGGTTAGGGTTATGCCTAGGGTTAGGGTTCACAAAACCACAAAGCCAGGAGCTCCAGGGATACTCCCCATGCAAAAGGCAGGCCAAGTTGAGCGTAGCACATCCAAATCCCCTCTCCCTCTTTGTCATTCTGCTCGGAACTCACCACAGCCCAATGCCCGATTACTGCCTCAGTCTAGGGTTAAGCTTAGGGCTAGGGTTAGGGTTATGCCTAGGGTTAGGGTTCAGAAAACCACAAAGCCAGGAGCTCCAGGGATACTCACCATGCAAAAGGCAGGCCAAGTTGAGCGTAGCACATCCAAATCCTTGCTCCCTCTACGTCATTCTGCTCGGAACTCACCACAGCCCAATGCCCGATTACTGCCTCAGTCTAGGGTTAGGCTTAGGGCTAGGGTTAGGGTTATGCCTAGGGTTAGGGTTCACAAAACCACAAAGCCAGGAGCTCCAGGGATACCATGCAAAAGGCAGGCCAAGTTGAGCATAGCACATCCAAATCCTTGCTCCCTCTTCTTCATTCTGCTCGGAACTCCCCACAGCCCAATGCCCGATTACTGGCTCAGTCTAGGGTTAGGCTTAGGGCTAGGGTTAGGGTTATGCCTAGGGTTAGGGTTCAGAAAACCACAAAGCCAGGAGCTCCAGGGATACTCCCCATGCAAAAGGCAGGCCAAGTTGAGCGTAGCACATCCAAATCCCCTCTCCCTCTTCTTCATTCTGCTCGGAACTCACCACAGCCCAATGCCCGATTACTGGCTCAGTCTAGGGTTAGGCTTAGGGCTAGGGTTAGGGTTATGCCTAGGGTTAGGGTTCAGAAAACCACAAAGCCAGGAGCTCCAGGGATACTCACCATGCAAAAGGCAGGCCAAGTTGAGCGTAGCACATCCAAATCCTTGCTCCCTCTTTGTCATTATGCTTGGAACTCACCACAGCCCAATGCCCGATTACTGCCTCAGTCTAGGGTTAGGCTTAGGGCTAGGGTTAGGGTTATGCCTAGGGTTAGGGTTCAGAAAACCACAAAGCCAGGAGCTCCAGGGATACTCACCATGCAAAAGGCAGGCCCAGTTGAGCGTAGCACATCCAAATCCCCTCTCCCTCTTCGTCATTCTGCTCGGAACTCACCACAGCCCAATGCCCGATTACTGCCTCAGTCTAGGGTTAGGCTTAGGGCTAGGGTTAGGGTTATGCCTAGGGTTAGGGTTCACAAAACCATAAAGCCAGGAGCTCCAGGGATACTCACCATGCAAAAGGCAGGCCAAGTTGAGCGTAGCACATCCAAATCCCCTCTCCCTCTTCGTCATTCTGCTCGGAACTCACCACAGCCCAATGCCCGATTACTGCCTCAGTCTAGGGTTAGGCTTAGGGCTAGGGTTAGGGTTATGCCTAGGGTTAGGGTTCACAAAACCACAAAGCCAGGAGCTCCAGGGATACTCACCATGCAAAAGGCAGGCCAAGTTGAGCGTAGCACATCCAAATCCCCTCTCCCTCTTTGTCATTCTCCTCGGAACTCCCCACAGCCCAATGCCCGATTACTGGCTCAGTCTAGGGTTAGGCTTAGGGCTAGGGTTAGGGTTATGCCTAGGGTTAGGGTTCAGAAAACCACAAAGCCAGGAGCTCCAGGGATACTCACCATGCAAAAGGCAGGCCAAGTTGAGTGTAGCACATCCAAATCCTTGCTCCCTCTTCTTCATTCTGCTCGGAACTCACCACGGCCCAATGCCCGATATCTGCCTCAGTCTAGGGTTAGGCTTAGGGCTAGGGTTAGGGTTATGCCTAGGGTTAGGGTTCAGAAAACCACAAAGCCAGGAGCTCCAGGGATACTCACCATGCAAAAGGCAGGCCAAGTTGAGCGTAGCACATCCAAATCCCCTCTCCCTCTTCGTCATTCTGCTCGGAACTCACCACAGCCCAATGCCCGATTTCTGCCTCAGTCTAGGGTTAGGCTTAGGGCTAGGGTTAGGGTTATGCCTAGGGTTAGGGTTCACAAAACCACAAAGCCAGGAGCTCCAGGGATACTCACCATGCAAAAGGCAGGCCAAGTTGAGCGTAGCACATCCAAATCATTGCTCCCTCTTTGTCATTCTGCTCGGAACTCACCACAGCCCCATGCTCGATTTCTGCCTCAGTCTAGGGTTAGGCTTAGGGCTAGGGTTAGGGTTATGCCTAGGGTTAGGGTTCAGAAAACCACAAAGCCAGGAGCTCCAGGGATACTCCCCATGCAAAAGGCAGGCCAAGTTGAGCGCAGCCAATCGAAATCCTTGCTCCCTCTTCGTCATTCTGCTCGGAACTCACCACAGCCCAATGCCCGATTTCTGCCTCAGTCTAGGGTTAGGCTTAGGGCTAGGGTTAGGGTTATGCCTAGGGTTAGGGTTCAGAAAACCACAAAGCCAGGAGCTCCAGGGATACTCCCCATGCAAAAGGCAGGCCAAGTTGAGCGCAGCCAATCCAAATCCTTGCTCCCTCTTCGTCATTCTGCTCGGAACTCACCACAGCCCAATGCCCGATTTCTGCCTCAGTCTAGGGTTAGGCTTAGGGCTAGGGTTAGGGTTATGCCTAGGGTTAGGGTTCACAAAACCACAAAGCCAGGAGCTCCAGGGATACTCCCCATGCAAAAGGCAGGCCAAGTTGAGCGTAGCACATCCAAATCCTTGCTCCCTCTTTGTCATTCTGCTCAGAACTTCAACCAGCCCAATGCCAGATTACTGGCTCAGTCTAGGGTTAGGCTTAGGGCTAGGGTTAGGGTTATGCCTAGGGTTAGGGTTCACAAAACCACAAAGCCAGGAGCTCCAGGGACACTGATCATGCGAAAGGCAGGCCAAGTTAAGCACGGCACATCCAAAACCTTGCTCCCTCTTCTTCTTTCTGCAAGGGTTAGGGTTAGGGGCTCGGGTTAGTGTTAGGGGTTAGGGTTAGGGGTAGGGTTAGGGTTAGGGTTATGCCTAGGGTTAGGATTGAGAAAACGACAAAGCCAGGGGACCCAGGCACACTAAGCATGCAAAAGGCAGGCCAAGTTGAGCGTAGCACATCCAAATCCCCTCTCCCTCTTCGTCATTCTGCTCGGAATTCACCACAGCCCAATGCCCGATTTCTGCCTCAGTCTAGGGTTAGGCTTAGGGCTAGGGTTAGGGTTATGCCTAGGGTTAGGGTTCACAAAACCACAAAGCCAGGAGCTCCAGGGACACTGATCATGCGAAAGGCAGGCCAAGTTAAGCACGGCACATCCAAAACCTTGCTCCCTCTTCTTCTTTCTGCAAGGGTTAGGGTTAGGGGCTCGGGTTAGGGTTAGGGGTTAGGGTTAGGGGTAGGGTTAGGGTTAGGGTTTTGACTAGGGTTAGGGTTCACAAAACCACAAAGCCAGGAGCTCCAGGGATACTCACCATGCAAAAGGCAGGCCAAGTTGAGCGTAGCACATCCAAATCCCCTCTCCCTCTTCGTCATTCTGCTCGGAACTCACCACAGCCCAATGCCCGATTTCTGCCTCAGTCTAGGGTTAGGCTTAGGGCTAGGGTTAGGGTTATGCCTAGGGTTAGGGTTCACAAAACCACAAAGCCAGGAGCTCCAGGGATACTCCCCATGCAAAAGGCAGGCCAAGTTGAGCGTAGCACATCCAAATCCTTGCTCCCTCTTTGTCATTCTGCTCGGAACTCACCACAGCCCCATGCCCGATTTCTGCCTCAGTCTAGGGTTAGGCTTAGGGCTAGGGTTAGGGTTATGCCTAGGGTTAGCGTTCACAAAACCACAAAGCCAGGAGCTCCAGGGATACTCCCCATGCAAAAGGCAGGCCAAGTTGAGCGCAGCCAATCCAAATCCTTGCTCCCTCTTCGTCATTCTGCTCGGAACTCCCCACAGCCCAATGCCCGATTTCTGCCTCAGTCTAGGGTTAGGCTTAGGGCTAGGGTTAGGGTTATGCCTAGGGTTAGGGTTCACAAAACCACAAAGCCAGGAGCTCCAGGGACACTGATCATGCGAAAGGCAGGCCAAGTTAAGCACGGCACATCCAAAACCTTGCTCCCTCTTCTTCTTTCTGCAAGGGTTAGGGTTAGGGGCTCGGGTTAGTGTTAGGGGTTAGGGTTAGGGGTAGGGTTACGGTTAGGGTTTTGACTAGGGTTAGGGTTCACAAAACCACAAAGCCAGGGGACCCAGGCACACTAAGCATGCAAAAGGCAGGCCAAGTTGAGCGTAGCACATCCAAATCCCCTCTCCCTCTTCGTCATTCTGCTCGGAACTCACCACAGCCCAATGCCCGATTACTGGCTCAGTCTAGGGTTAGGCTTAAGGCTAGGGTTAGGGTAATGCCTAGGGTTAGGGTTATGCCTAGGGTTAGGGTTCAGAAAACCACAAAGCCAGGAGCTCCTGGGATACTCACCATGCAAAAGGCAGGCCAAGTTGAGCGTAGCACATCCAAATCCCCTCTCCCTCTTCGTCATTCTGCTCGGAACTCCCCACAGCCCAATGCCCGATTACTGCCTCAGTCTAGGGTTAGGCTTAGGGCTAGGGTTAGGGTTATGCCTAGGGTTAGGGTTCACAAAACCACAAAGCCAGGAGCTCCAGGGATACTCACCATGCAAAAGGCAGGCCAAGTTGAGCGTAGCACATCCAAATCCCCTCTCCCTCTTTGTCATTCTGCTCGGAACTCACCACAGCCCAATGCCCGATTTCTGCCTCAGTCTAGGGTTAGGCTTAGGGCTAGGATTAGGGTTATGCTTAGGGTTAGGGTTCAGAAAACCACAAAGCCAGGAGCTCCAGGGATACTCACCATGCAAAAGGCAGGCCAAGTTGAGCGTAGCACATCCAAATCCCCTCTCCCTCTTCGTCATTCTGCTCGGAACTCCCCACAGCCCAATGCCCGATTTCTGCCTCAGTCTAGGGTTCGGCTTGGGGCTAGGGTTAGGGTTATGCCTAGGGTTAGGGTTCACAAAACCACAAAGCCAGGAGCTCCAGGGATACTCCCCATGCAAAAGGCAGGCCAAGTTGAGCGTAGCACATCCAAATCCCCTCTCCCTCTTCCTCATTCTGCTCGGAACTCACCACAGCCCCATGCCCGATTTCTGCCTCAGTCTAGGGTTAGGTTTAGGGCTAGGGTTAGGGTTATGCCTAGGGTTAGGGTTCAGAAAACCACAAAGCCAGGAGCTCCAGGGATACTCCCCATGCAAAAGGCAGGCCAAGTTGAGCGTAGCACATCCAAATCCTTGCTCCCTCTTCGTCATTCTGCTCGGAACTCCCCACAGCCCAATGCCCGATTACTGCCTCAGTCTAGGGTTAGGCTTAGGGCTAGGGTTAGGGTTATGCCTAGGGTTAGGGTTCAGAAAACCACAAAGCCAGGAGCTCCAGGGACACTGATCATGCGAAAGGCAGGACAAGTTAAGCACGGCACATCCAAAACCTTGCTCCCTCTTCTTCTTTCTGCAAGGGTTAGGGTTAGGGGCTCGGGTTAGTGTTAGGGGTTAGGGTTAGGGGTAGGGTTAGGGTTAGGGTTTTGACTAGGGTTAGGATTGAGAAAACGACAAAGCCAGGGGACCCAGGCACACTAAGCATGCAAAAGGCAGGCCAAGTTGAGCGTAGCACATCCAAATCCCCTCTCCCTCTTCGTCATTCTGCTCGGAATTCACCACAGCCCAATGCCCGATTTCTGCCTCAGTCTAGGGTTAGGCTTAGGGCTAGGGTTAGGGTTATGCCTAGGGTTAGGGTTCAGAAAACCACAAAGCCAGGAGCTCCAGGGATACTCCCCATGCAAAAGGCAGGCCAAGTTGAGCGTAGCACATCCAAATCCCCTCTCCCTCTTCGTCATTCTGCTCGGAACTCACCACAGCCCAATGCCCGATTTCTGCCTCAGTCTAGGGTTAGGCTTAGGGCTAGGGTTAGGGTTATGCCTAGGGTTAGGGTTCAGAAAACCACAAAGCCAGGAGCTCCAGGGATACTCCCCATGCAAAAGGCAGGCCAAGTTGAGCGTAGCACATCCAAATCCCCTCTCCCTCTTTGTCATTCTGCTCGGAACTCACCACAGCCCAATGCCCGATTTCTGCCTCAGTCTAGGGTTCGGCTTAGGGCTAGGGTTAGGGTTATGCCTAGGGTTAGGGTTCACAAAACCACAAAGCCAGGAGCTCCAGAGATACTCCCCATGCAAAAGGCAGGCCAAGTTGAGCGTAGCACATCCAAATCCTTGCTCCCTCTTCGTCATTCTGCTCGGAACTCCCCACAGCCCAATGCCCGATTACTGCCTCAGTCTAGGGTTAGGCTTAGGGCTAGGGTTAGGGTTATGCCTAGGGTTAGGGTTCACAAAACCACAAAGCCAGGAGCTCCAGGGACACTGATCATGCGAAAGGCAGGCCAAGTTAAGCACGGCACATCCAAAACCTTGCTCCCTCTTCTTCTTTCTGCAAGGGTTAGGGTTAGGGGCTCGGGTTAGTGTTAGGGGTTAGGGTTAGGGGTAGGGTTAGGGTTAGGGTTTTGACTAGGGTTAGGATTGAGAAAACGACAAAGCCAGGGGACCCAGGCACACTAAGCATGCAAAAGGCAGGCCAAGTTGAGCATAGCACATCCAAATCCCCTCTCCCTCTTCGTCATTCTGCTCGGAATTCACCACAGCCCAATGCCCGATTTCTGCCTCAGTCTAGGGTTAGGCTTAGGGCTAGGGTTAGGGTTATGCCTAGGGTTAGGGTTCAGAAAACCACAAAGCCAGGAGCTCCAGGGATACTCCCCATGCAAAAGGCAGGCCAAGTTGAGCGTAGCACATCCAAATCCCCTCTCCCTCTTCGTCATTCTGCTCGGAACTCACCACAGCCCAATGCCCGATTTCTGCCTCAGTCTAGGGTTAGGCTTAGGGCTAGGGTTAGGGTTATGCCTAGGGTTAGGGTTCAGAAAACCACAAAGCCAGGAGCTCCAGGGATACTCCCCATGCAAAAGGCAGGCCTAGTTGAGCGTAGCACATCCAAATCCTTGCTCCCTCTTTGTCATTCTGCTCGGAACTCACCACAGCCCAATGCCCGATTTCTGCCTCAGTCTAGGGTTCGGCTTAGGGCTAGGGTTAGGGTTATGCCTAGGGTTAGGGTTCACAAAACCACAAAGCCAGGAGCTCCAGAGATACTCCCCATGCAAAAGGCAGGCCAAGTTGAGCGTAGCACATCCAAATCCTTGCTCCCTCTTCGTCATTCTGCTCGCAACTCACCACAGCCCAATGCCCGATTTCTGCCTCAGTCTAGGGTTAGGTTTAGGGCTAGGGTTAGGGTTATGCCTAGGGTTAGGGTTCACAAAACCACAAAGCCAGGAGCTCCAGGGATACTCCCCATGCAAAAGGCAGGCCAAGTTGAGTGTAGCACATCCAAATCCTTGCTCCCTCTTCGTCATTCTGCTCGGAACTCCCCACAGCCCAATGCCCGATTTCTGCCTCAGTCTAGGGTTAGGCTTAGGGCTAGGGTTAGGGTTATGCCTAGGGTTAGGGTTCACAAAACCACAAAGCCAGGAGCTCCAGGGATACTCCCCATGCAAAAGGCAGGCCAAGTTGAGCGTAGCACATCCAAATCCTTGCTCCCTCTTTGTCATTCTGCTCGGAACTCACCACAGCCCAATGCCCGATTACTGCCTCAGTCTAGGGTTAAGCTTAGGGCTAGGGTTAGGGTTATGCCTAGGGTTAGGGTTCAGAAAACCACAAAGCCAGGAGCTCCAGGGATACTCACCATGCAAAAGGCAGGCCAAGTTGAGCGTAGCACATCCAAATCCTTGCTCCCTCTACGTCATTCTGCTCGGAACTCACCACAGCCCAATGCCCGATTACTGCCTCAGTCTAGGGTTAGGCTTAGGGCTAGGGTTAGGGTTATGCCTAGGGTTAGGGTTCACAAAACCACAAAGCCAGGAGCTCCAGGGATACCATGCAAAAGGCAGGCCAAGTTGAGCGTAGCACATCCAAATCCTTGCTCCCTCTTCTTCATTCTGCTCGGAACTCCCCACAGCCCAATGCCCGATTACTGCCTCAGTCTAGGGTTAGGCTTAGGGCTAGGGTTAGGGTTATGCCTAGGGTTAGGGTTCAGAAAACCACAAAGCCAGGAGCTCCAGGGATACTCCCCATGCAAAAGGCAGGCCAAGTTGAGCGTAGCACATCCAAATCCCCTCTCCCTCTTCTTCATTCTGCTCGGAACTCACCACAGCCCAATGCCCGATTACTGGCTCAGTCTAGGGTTAGGCTTAGGGCTAGGGTTAGGGTTATGCCTAGGGTTAGGGTTCAGAAAACCACAAAGCCAGGAGCTCCAGGGATACTCACCATGCAAAAGGCAGGCCAAGTTGAGCGTAGCACATCCAAATCCTTGCTCCCTCTTTGTCATTATGCTTGGAACTCACCACAGCCCAATGCCCGATTACTGCCTCAGTCTAGGGTTAGGCTTAGGGCTAGGGTTAGGGTTATGCCTAGGGTTAGGGTTCAGAAAACCACAAAGCCAGGAGCTCCAGGGATACTCACCATGCAAAAGGCAGGCCCAGTTGAGCGTAGCACATCCAAATCCCCTCTCCCTCTTCGTCATTCTGCTCGGAACTCACCACAGCCCAATGCCCGATTACTGCCTCAGTCTAGGGTTAGGCTTAGGGCTAGGGTTAGGGTTATGCCTAGGGTTAGGGTTCACAAAACCACAAAGCCAGGAGCTCCAGGGATACTCACCATGCAAAAGGCAGGCCAAGTTGAGCGTAGCACATCCAAATCCCCTCTCCCTCTTCGTCATTCTGCTCGGAACTCACCACAGCCCAATGCCCGATTACTGCCTCAGTCTAGGGTTAGGCTTAGGGCTAGGGTTAGGGTTATGCCTAGGGTTAGGGTTCACAAAACCACAAAGCCAGGAGCTCCAGGGATACTCACCATGCAAAAGGCAGGCCAAGTTGAGCGTAGCACATCCAAATCCCCTCTCCCTCTTTGTCATTCTCCTCGGAACTCCCCACAGCCCAATGCCCGATTACTGGCTCAGTCTAGGGTTAGGCTTAGGGCTAGGGTTAGGGTTATGCCTAGGGTTAGGGTTCAGAAAACCACAAAGCCAGGAGCTCCAGGGATACTCCCCATGCAAAAGGCAGGCCAAGTTGAGCGTAGCACATCCAAATCCTTGCTCCCTCTTTGTCATTCTGCTCGGAACTTCCCACAGCCCAATGCCATATTACTGGCTCAGTCTAGGGTTAGGCTTAGGGCTAGGGTTAGGGTTATGCCTAGGGTTAGGGTTCACAAAACCACAAAGCCAGGAGCTCCAGGGATACTCACCATGCAAAAGGCAGGCCAAGTTGAGCGTAGCACATCCAAATCCCCTCTCCCTCTTTGTCATTCTCCTCGGAACTCCCCACAGCCCAATGCCCGATATCTGCCTCAGTCTAGGGTTAGGCTTAGGGCTAGGGTTAGGGTTATGCCTAGGGTTAGGGTTCACAAAACCACAAAGCCAGGAGCTCCAGGGATACTCACCATGCAAAAGGCAGGCCAAGTTGAGCGTAGCACATCCAAATCCCCTCTCCCTCTTCGTCATTCTGCTCGGAACTCACCACAGCCCAATGCCCGATTTCTGCCTCAGTCTAGGGTTAGGCTTAGGGCTAGGGTTAGGGTTATGCCTAGGGTTAGGGTTCACAAAACCACAAAGCCAGGAGCTCCAGGGATACTCACCATGCAAAAGGCAGGCCAAGTTGAGCGTAGCACATCCAAATCATTGCTCCCTCTTTGTCATTCTGCTCGGAACTCACCACAGCCCCATGCTCGATTTCTGCCTCAGTCTAGGGTTAGGCTTAGGGCTAGGGTTAGGGTTATGCCTAGGGTTAGGGTTCAGAAAACCACAAAGCCAGGAGCTCCAGGGATACTCCCCATGCAAAAGGCAGGCCAAGTTGAGCGCAGCCAATCGAAATCCTTGCTCCCTCTTCGTCATTCTGCTCGGAACTCCCCACAGCCCAATGCCCGATTTCTGCCTCAGTCTAGGGTTAGGCTTAGGGCTAGGGTTAGGGTTATGCCTAGGGTTAGGGTTTAGAAAACCACAAAGCCAGGAGCTCCAGGGATACTCCCCATGCAAAAGGCAGGCCAAGTTGAGCGCAGCCAATCGAAATCCTTGCTCCCTCTTCGTCATTCTGCTCGGAACTCCCCACAGCCCAATGCCCGATTACTGCCTCAGTCTAGGGTTAGGCTTAGGGCTAGGGTTAGGGTTATGCCTAGGGTTAGGGTTCAGAAAACCACAAAGCCAGGAGCTCCAGGGACACTGATCATGCGAAAGGCAGGACAAGTTAAGCACGGCACATCCAAAACCTTGCTCCCTCTTCTTCTTTCTGCAAGGGTTAGGGTTAGGGGCTCGGGTTAGTGTTAGGGGTTAGGGTTAGGGGTAGGGTTAGGGTTAGGGTTTTGACTAGGGTTAGGATTGAGAAAACGACAAAGCCAGGGGACCCAGGCACACTAAGCATGCAAAAGGCAGGCCAAGTTGAGCGTAGCACATCCAAATCCCCTCTCCCTCTTCGTCATTCTGCTCGGAATTCACCACAGCCCAATGCCCGATTTCTGCCTCAGTCTAGGGTTAGGCTTAGGGCTAGGGTTAGGGTTATGCCTAGGGTTAGGGTTCAGAAAACCACAAAGCCAGGAGCTCCAGGGATACTCCCCATGCAAAAGGCAGGCCAAGTTGAGCGTAGCACATCCAAATCCCCTCTCCCTCTTCGTCATTCTGCTCGGAACTCACCACAGCCCAATGCCCGATTACTGCCTCAGTCTAGGGTTAGGCTTAGGGCTAGGGTTAGGGTTATGCCTAGGGTTAGGGTTCAGAAAACCACAAAGCCAGGAGCTCCAGGGATACTCCCCATGCAAAAGGCAGGCCAAGTTGAGCGTAGCACATCCAAATCCCCTCTCCCTCTTCGTCATTCTGCTCGGAACTCACCACAGCCCAATGCCCGATTTCTGCCTCAGTCTAGGGTTAGGCTTAGGGCTAGGGTTAGGGTTATGCCTAGGGTTAGGGATCAGAAAACCACAAAGCCAGGAGCTCCAGGGATACTCCCCATGCAAAAGGCAGGCCTAGTTGTGCGTAGCACATCCAAATCCCCTCTCCCTCTTTGTCATTCTGCTCGGAACTCACCACAGCCCAATGCCCGATTTCTGCCTCAGTCTAGGGTTCGGCTTAGGGCTAGGGTTAGGGTTATGCCTAGGGTTAGGGTTCACAAAACCACAAAGCCAGGAGCTCCAGAGATACTCCCCATGCAAAAGGCAGGCCAAGTTGAGCGTAGCACATCCAAATCCTTGCTCCCTCTTCGTCATTCTGCTCGCAACTCACCACAGCCCAATGCCCGATTTCTGCCTCAGTCTAGGGTTAGGTTTAGGGCTAGGGTTAGGGTTATGCCAAGGGTTAGGGTTCACAAAACCACAAAGCCAGGAGCTCCAGGGATACTCCCCATGCAAAAGGCAGGCCAAGTTGAGTGTAGCACATCCAAATCCTTGCTCCCTCTTCGTCATTCTGCTCGGAACTCCCCACAGCCCAATGCCCGATTTCTGCCTCAGTCTAGGGTTAGGCTTAGGGCTAGGGTTAGGGTTATGCCTAGGGTTAGGGTTCACAAAACCACAAAGCCAGGAGCTCCAGGGATACTCCCCATGCAAAAGGCAGGCCAAGTTGAGCGTAGCACATCCAAATCCTTGCTCCCTCTTTGTCATTCTGCTCGGAACTCACCACAGCCCAATGCCCGATTACTGCCTCAGTCTAGGGTTAAGCTTAGGGCTAGGGTTAGGGTTATGCCTAGGGTTAGGGTTCAGAAAACCACAAAGCCAGGAGCTCCAGGGATACTCACCATGCAAAAGGCAGGCCAAGTTGAGCGTAGCACATCCAAATCCTTGCTCCCTCTACGTCATTCTGCTCGGAACTCACCACAGCCCAATGCCCGATTACTGCCTCAGTCTAGGGTTAGGCTTAGGGCTAGGGTTAGGGTTATGCCTAGGGTTAGGGTTCACAAAACCACAAAGCCAGGAGCTCCAGGGATACCATGCAAAAGGCAGGCCAAGTTGAGCGTAGCACATCCAAATCCTTGCTCCCTCTTCTTCATTCTGCTCGGAACTCCCCACAGCCCAATGCCCGATTACTGGCTCAGTCTAGGGTTAGGCTTAGGGCTAGGGTTAGGGTTATGCCTAGGGTTAGGGTTCAGAAAACCACAAAGCCAGGAGCTCCAGGGATACTCCCCATGCAAAAGGCAGGCCAAGTTGAGCGTAGCACATCCAAATCCCCTCTCCCTCTTCTTCATTCTGCTCGGAACTCACCACAGCCCAATGCCCGATTACTGGCTCAGTCTAGGGTTAGGCTTAGGGCTAGGGTTAGGGTTATGCCTAGGGTTAGGGTTCAGAAAACCACAAAGCCAGGAGCTCCAGGGATACTCACCATGCAAAAGGCAGGCCAAGTTGAGCGTAGCACATCCAAATCCTTGCTCCCTCTTTGTCATTATGCTTGGAACTCACCACAGCCCAATGCCCGATTACTGCCTCAGTCTAGGGTTAGGCTTAGGGCTAGGGTTAGGGTTATGCCTAGGGTTAGGGTTCAGAAAACCACAAAGCCAGGAGCTCCAGGGATACTCACCATGCAAAAGGCAGGCCCAGTTGAGCGTAGCACATCCAAATCCCCTCTCCCTCTTCGTCATTCTGCTCGGAACTCACCACAGCCCAATGCCCGATTACTGCCTCAGTCTAGGGTTAGGCTTAGGGCTAGGGTTAGGGTTATGCCTAGGGTTAGGGTTCACAAAACCACAAAGCCAGGAGCTCCAGGGATACTCACCATGCAAAAGGCAGGCCAAGTTGAGCGTAGCACATCCAAATCCCCTCTCCCTCTTCGTCATTCTGCTCGGAACTCACCACAGCCCAATGCCCGATTACTGCCTCAGTCTAGGGTTAGGCTTAGGGCTAGGGTTAGGGTTATGCCTAGGGTTAGGGTTCACAAAACCACAAAGCCAGGAGCTCCAGGGATACTCACCATGCAAAAGGCAGGCCAAGTTGAGCGTAGCACATCCAAATCCCCTCTCCCTCTTTGTCATTCTCCTCGGAACTCCCCACAGCCCAATGCCCGATTACTGCCTCAGTCTAGGGTTAGGCTTAGGGCTAGGGTTAGGGTTATGCCTAGGGTTAGGGTTCAGAAAACCACAAAGCCAGGAGCTCCAGGGATACTCCCCATGCAAAAGGCAGGCCAAGTTGAGCGTAGCACATCCAAATCCTTGCTCCCTCTTTGTCATTCTGCTCGGAACTTCCCACAGCCCAATGCCATATTACTGGCTCAGTCTAGGGTTAGGCTTAGGGCTAGGGTTAGGGTTATGCCTAGGGTTAGGGTTCACAAAACCACAAAGCCAGGAGCTCCAGGGATACTCACCATGCAAAAGGCAGGCCAAGTTGAGCGTAGCACATCCAAATCCCCTCTCCCTCTTTGTCATTCTCCTCGGAACTCCCCACAGCCCAATGCCCGATTACTGGCTCAGTCTAGGGTTAGGCTTAGGGCTAGGGTTAGGGTTATGCCTAGGGTTAGGGTTCAGAAAACCACAAAGCCAGGAGCTCCAGGGATACTCACCATGCAAAAGGCAGGCCAAGTTGAGTGTAGCACATCCAAATCCTTGCTCCCTCTTCTTCATTCTGCTCGGAACTCACCACGGCCCAATGCCCGATATCTGCCTCAGTCTAGGGTTAGGCTTAGGGCTAGGGTTAGGGTTATGCCTAGGGTTAGGGTTCACAAAACCACAAAGCCAGGAGCTCCAGGGATACTCACCATGCAAAAGGCAGGCCAAGTTGAGCGTAGCACATCCAAATCCCCTCTCCCTCTTCGTCATTCTGCTCGGAACTCACCACAGCCCAATGCCCGATTTCTGCCTCAGTCTAGGGTTAGGCTTAGGGCTAGGGTTAGGGTTATGCCTAGGGTTAGGGTTCACAAAACCACAAAGCCAGGAGCTCCAGGGATACTCACCATGCAAAAGGCAGGCCAAGTTGAGCGTAGCACATCCAAATCATTGCTCCCTCTTTGTCATTCTGCTCGGAACTCACCACAGCCCCATGCTCGATTTCTGCCTCAGTCTAGGGTTAGGCTTAGGGCTAGGGTTAGGGTTATGCCTAGGGTTAGGGTTCAGAAAACCACAAAGCCAGGAGCTCCAGGGATACTCCCCATGCAAAAGGCAGGCCAAGTTGAGCGCAGCCAATCGAAATCCTTGCTCCCTCTTCGTCATTCTGCTCGGAACTCCCCACAGCCCAATGCCCGATTTCTGCCTCAGTCTAGGGTTAGGCTTAGGGCTAGGGTTAGGGTTATGCCTAGGGTTAGGGTTCAGAAAACCACAAAGCCAGGAGCTCCAGGGATACTCCCCATGCAAAAGGCAGGCCAAGTTGAGCGCAGCCAATCGAAATCCTTGCTCCCTCTTCGTCATTCTGCTCGGAACTCCCCACAGCCCAATGCCCGATTACTGCCTCAGTCTAGGGTTAGGCTTAGGGCTAGGGTTAGGGTTATGCCTAGGGTTAGGGTTCAGAAAACCACAAAGCCAGGAGCTCCAGGGACACTGATCATGCGAAAGGCAGGACAAGTTAAGCACGGCACATCCAAAACCTTGCTCCCTCTTCTTCTTTCTGCAAGGGTTAGGGTTAGGGGCTCGGGCTAGTGTTAGGGGTTAGGGTTAGGGGTAGGGTTAGGGTTAGGGTTTTGACTAGGGTTAGGATTGAGAAAACGACAAAGCCAGGGGACCCAGGCACACTAAGCATGCAAAAGGCAGGCCAAGTTGAGCGTAGCACATCCAAATCCCCTCTCCCTCTTCGTCATTCTGCTCGGAATTCACCACAGCCCAATGCCCGATTTCTGCCTCAGTCTAGGGTTAGGCTTAGGGCTAGGGTTAGGGTTATGCCTAGGGTTAGGGTTCAGAAAACCACAAAGCCAGGAGCTCCAGGGATACTCCCCATGCAAAAGGCAGGCCAAGTTGAGCGTAGCACATCCAAATCCCCTCTCCCTCTTCGTCATTCTGCTCGGAACTCACCACAGCCCAATGCCCGATTACTGCCTCAGTCTAGGGTTAGGCTTAGGGCTAGGGTTAGGGTTATGCCTAGGGTTAGGGTTCAGAAAACCACAAAGCCAGGAGCTCCAGGGATACTCCCCATGCAAAAGGCAGGCCAAGTTGAGCGTAGCACATCCAAATCCCCTCTCCCTCTTCGTCATTCTGCTCGGAACTCACCACAGCCCAATGCCCGATTTCTGCCTCAGTCTAGGGTTAGGCTTAGGGCTAGGGTTAGGGTTATGCCTAGGGTTAGGGATCAGAAAACCACAAAGCCAGGAGCTCCAGGGATACTCCCCATGCAAAAGGCAGGCCTAGTTGTGCGTAGCACATCCAAATCCCCTCTCCCTCTTTGTCATTCTGCTCGGAACTCACCACAGCCCAATGCCCGATTTCTGCCTCAGTCTAGGGTTCGGCTTAGGGCTAGGGTTAGGGTTATGCCTAGGGTTAGGGTTCACAAAACCACAAAGCCAGGAGCTCCAGAGATACTCCCCATGCAAAAGGCAGGCCAAGTTGAGCGTAGCACATCCAAATCCTTGCTCCCTCTTCGTCATTCTGCTCGCAACTCACCACAGCCCAATGCCCGATTTCTGCCTCAGTCTAGGGTTAGGTTTAGGGCTAGGGTTAGGGTTATGCCTAGGGTTAGGGTTCACAAAACCACAAAGCCAGGAGCTCCAGGGATACTCACCATGCAAAAGGCAGGCCAAGTTGAGTGTAGCACATCCAAATCCTTGCTCCCTCTTCGTCATTCTGCTCGGAACTCCCCACAGCCCAATGCCCGATTTCTGCCTCAGTCTAGGGTTAGGCTTAGGGCTAGGGTTAGGGTTATGCCTAGGGTTAGGGTTCACAAAACCACAAAGCCAGGAGCTCCAGGGATACTCCCCATGCAAAAGGCAGGCCAAGTTGAGCGTAGCACATCCAAATCCTTGCTCCCTCTTTGTCATTCTGCTCGGAACTCACCACAGCCCAATGCCCGATTACTGCCTCAGTCTAGGGTTAAGCTTAGGGCTAGGGTTAGGGTTATGCCTAGGGTTAGGGTTCAGAAAACCACAAAGCCAGGAGCTCCAGGGATACTCACCATGCAAAAGGCAGGCCAAGTTGAGCGTAGCACATCCAAATCCTTGCTCCCTCTACGTCATTCTGCTCGGAACTCACCACAGCCCAATGCCCGATTACTGCCTCAGTCTAGGGTTAGGCTTAGGGCTAGGGTTAGGGTTATGCCTAGGGTTAGGGTTCACAAAACCACAAAGCCAGGAGCTCCAGGGATACCATGCAAAAGGCAGGCCAAGTTGAGCGTAGCACATCCAAATCCTTGCTCCCTCTTCTTCATTCTGCTCGGAACTCCCCACAGCCCAATGCCCGATTACTGGCTCAGTCTAGGGTTAGGCTTAGGGCTAGGGTTAGGGTTATGCCTAGGGTTAGGGTTCAGAAAACCACAAAGCCAGGAGCTCCAGGGATACTCCCCATGCAAAAGGCAGGCCAAGTTGAGCGTAGCACATCCAAATCCCCTCTCCCTCTTCTTCATTCTGCTCGGAACTCACCACAGCCCAATGCCCGATTACTGGCTCAGTCTAGGGTTAGGCTTAGGGCTAGGGTTAGGGTTATGCCTAGGGTTAGGGTTCAGAAAACCACAAAGCCAGGAGCTCCAGGGATACTCACCATGCAAAAGGCAGGCCAAGTTGAGCGTAGCACATCCAAATCCTTGCTCCCTCTTTGTCATTATGCTTGGAACTCACCACAGCCCAATGCCCGATTACTGCCTCAGTCTAGGGTTAGGCTTAGGGCTAGGGTTAGGGTTATGCCTAGGGTTAGGGTTCAGAAAACCACAAAGCCAGGAGCTCCAGGGATACTCACCATGCAAAAGGCAGGCCCAGTTGAGCGTAGCACATCCAAATCCCCTCTCCCTCTTCGTCATTCTGCTCGGAACTCACCACAGCCCAATGCCCGATTACTGCCTCAGTCTAGGGTTAGGCTTAGGGCTAGGGTTAGGGTTATGCCTAGGGTTAGGGTTCACAAAACCACAAAGCCAGGAGCTCCAGGGATACTCACCATGCAAAAGGCAGGCCAAGTTGAGCGTAGCACATCCAAATCCCCTCTCCCTCTTCGTCATTCTGCTCGGAACTCACCACAGCCCAATGCCCGATTACTGCCTCAGTCTAGGGTTAGGCTTAGGGCTAGGGTTAGGGTTATGCCTAGGGTTAGGGTTCACAAAACCACAAAGCCAGGAGCTCCAGGGATACTCACCATGCAAAAGGCAGGCCAAGTTGAGCGTAGCACATCCAAATCCCCTCTCCCTCTTTGTCATTCTCCTCGGAACTCCCCACAGCCCAATGCCCGATTACTGGCTCAGTCTAGGGTTAGGCTTAGGGCTAGGGTTAGGGTTATGCCTAGGGTTAGGATTCAGAAAACCACAAAGCCAGGAGCTCCAGGGATACTCCCCATGCAAAAGGCAGGCCAAGTTGAGCGTAGCACATCCAAATCCATGCTCCCTCTTTGTCATTCTGCTCGGAACTTCCCACAGCCCAATGCCATATTACTGGCTCAGTCTAGGGTTAGGCTTAGGGCTAGGGTTAGGGTTATGCCTAGGGTTAGGGTTCACAAAACCACAAAGCCAGGAGCTCCAGGGATACTCACCATGCAAAAGGCAGGCCAAGTTGAGCGTAGCACATCCAAATCCCCTCTCCCTCTTCGTCATTCTGCTCGGAACTCACCACAGCCCAATGCCCGATATCTGCCTCAGTCTAGGGTTAGGCTTAGGGCTAGGGTTAGGGTTATGCCTAGGGTTAGGGTTCAGAAAACCACAAAGCCAGGAGCTCCAGGGATACTCACCATGCAAAAGGCAGGCCAAGTTGAGCGTAGCACATCCAAATCCCCTCTCCCTCTTCGTCATTCTGCTCGGAACTCACCACAGCCCAATGCCCGATTTCTGCCTCAGTCTAGGGTTAGGCTTAGGGCTAGGGTTAGGGTTATGCCTAGGGTTAGGGTTCACAAAACCACAAAGCCAGGAGCTCCAGGGATACTCCCCATGCAAAAGGCAGGCCAAGTTGAGCGTAGCACATCCAAATCATTGCTCCCTCTTTGTCATTCTGCTCGGAACTCACCACAGCCCCATGCTCGATTTCTGCCTCAGTCTAGGGTTAGGCTTAGGGCTAGGGTTAGGGTTATGCCTAGGGTTAGGGTTCACAAAACCACAAAGCCAGGAGCTCCAGGGATACTCCCCATGCAAAAGGCAGGCCAAGTTGAGCGCAGCCAATCGAAATCCTTGCTCCCTCTTCGTCATTCTGCTCGGAACTCCCCACAGCCCAATGCCCGATTTCTGCCTCAGTCTAGGGTTAGGCTTAGGGCTAGGGTTAGGGTTATGCCTAGGGTTAGGGTTCAGAAAACCACAAAGCCAGGAGCTCCAGGGATACTCCCCATGCAAAAGGCAGGCCAAGTTGAGCGCAGCCAATCCAAATCCTTGCTCCCTCTTCGTCATTCTGCTCGGAACTCCCCACAGCCCAATGCCCGATTTCTGCCTCAGTCTAGGGTTCGGCTTAGGGCTAGGGTTAGGGTTATGCCTAGGGTTAGGGTTCACAAAACCACAAAGCCAGGAGCTCCAGAGATACTCCCCATGCAAAAGGCAGGCCAAGTTGAGCGTAGCACATCCAAATCCTTGCTCCCTCTTTGTCATTCTGCTCAGAACTTCAACCAGCCCAATGCCAGATTACTGGCTCAGTCTAGGGTTAGGCTTAGGGCTAGGGTTAGGGTTATGCCTAGGGTTAGGGTTCACAAAACCACAAAGCCAGGAGCTCCAGGGACACTGATCATGCGAAAGGCAGGCCAAGTTAAGCACGGCACATCCAAAACCTTGCTCCCTCTTCTTCTTTCTGCAAGGGTTAGGGTTAGGGGCTCGGGTTAGGGTTAGGGGTTAGGGTTAGGGGTAGGGTTAGGGTTAGGGTTTTGACTAGGGTTAGGGTTCAGAAAACCACAAAGCCAGGAGCTCCAGGGATACTCACCATGCAAAAGGCAGGCCAAGTTGAGTGTAGCACATCCAAATCCCCTCTCCCTCTTCGTCATTCTGCTCGGAACTCACCACAGCCCAATGCCCGATTTCTGCCTCAGTCTAGGGTTAGGCTTAGGGCTAGGGTTAGGGTTATGCCTAGGGTTAGGGTTCACAAAACCACAAAGCCAGGAGCTCCAGGGATACTCACCATGCAAAAGGCAGGCCAAGTTGAGCGTAGCACATCCAAATCATTGCTCCCTCTTTGTCATTCTGCTCGGAACTCACCACAGCCCCATGCCCGATTTCTGCCTCAGTCTAGGGTTAGGCTTAGGGCTAGGGTTAGGGTTATGCCTAGGGTTAGGGTTCAGAAAACCACAAAGCCAGGAGCTCCAGGGATACTCCCCATGCAAAAGGCAGGCCAAGTTGAGCGCAGCCAATCCAAATCCTTGCTCCCTCTTCCTCATTCTGCTCGGAACTCCCCACAGCCCAATGCCCGATTTCTGCCTCAGTCTAGGGTTAGGCTTAGGGCTAGGGTTAGGGTTATGCCTAGGGTTAGGGTTCAGAAAACCACAAAGCCAGGAGCTCCAGGGATACTCACCATGCAAAAGGCAGGCCAAGTTGAGCGTAGCACATCCAAATCCCCTCTCCCTCTTCGTCATTCTGCTCGGAACTCACCACAGCCCAATGCCCGATTACTGCCTCAGTCTAGGGTTAGGCTTAGGGCTAGGGTTAGGGTTATGCCTAGGGTTAGGGTTCACAAAACCACAAAGCCAGGAGCTCCAGGGATACTCACCATGCAAAAGGCAGGCCAAGTTGAGCGTAGCACATCCAAATCCCCTCTCCCTCTTCGTCATTCTGCTCGGAACTCACCACAGCCCTATGCCCGATTTCTGCCTCAGTCTAGGGTTAGGCTTAGGGCTAGGGTTAGGGTTATGCCTAGGGTTAGGGTTCACAAAACCACAAAGCCAGGAGCTCCAGGGATACTCACCATGCAAAAGGCAGGCCAAGTTGAGCGTAGCACATCCAAATCATTGCTCCCTCTTTGTCATTCTGCTCGGAACTCACCACAGCCCCATGCCCGATTTCTGCCTCAGTCTAGGGTTAGGCTTAGGGCTAGGGTTAGGGTTATGCCTAGGGTTAGGGTTCACAAAACCACAAAGCCAGGAGCTCCAGGGATACTCACCATGCAAAAGGCAGGCCAAGTTGAGCGTAGCACATCCAAATCATTGCTCCCTCTTTGTCATTCTGCTCGGAACTCACCACAGCCCCATGCTCGATTTCTGCCTCAGTCTAGGGTTAGGCTTAGGGCTAGGGTTAGGGTTATGCCTAGGGTTAGGGTTCACAAAACCACAAAGCCAGGAGCTCCAGGGATACTCCCCATGCAAAAGGCAGGCCAAGTTGAGCGCAGCCAATCGAAATCCTTGCTCCCTCTTCGTCATTCTGCTCGGAACTCCCCACAGCCCAATGCCCGATTTCTGCCTCAGTCTAGGGTTAGGCTTAGGGCTAGGGTTAGGGTTATGCCTAGGGTTAGGGTTCAGAAAACCACAAAGCCAGGAGCTCCAGGGATACTCCCCATGCAAAAGGCAGGCCAAGTTGAGCGCAGCCAATCCAAATCCTTGCTCCCTCTTCGTCATTCTGCTCGGAACTCCCCACAGCCCAATGCCCGATTTCTGCCTCAGTCTAGGGTTCGGCTTAGGGCTAGGGTTAGGGTTATGCCTAGGGTTAGGGTTCACAAAACCACAAAGCCAGGAGCTCCAGAGATACTCCCCATGCAAAAGGCAGGCCAAGTTGAGCGTAGCACATCCAAATCCTTGCTCCCTCTTTGTCATTCTGCTCAGAACTTCAACCAGCCCAATGCCAGATTACTGGCTCAGTCTAGGGTTAGGCTTAGGGCTAGGGTTAGGGTTATGCCTAGGGTTAGGGTTCACAAAACCACAAAGCCAGGAGCTCCAGGGACACTGATCATGCGAAAGGCAGGCCAAGTTAAGCACGGCACATCCAAAACCTTGCTCCCTCTTCTTCTTTCTGCAAGGGTTAGGGTTAGGGGCTCGGGTTAGGGTTAGGGGTTAGGGTTAGGGGTAGGGTTAGGGTTAGGGTTTTGACTAGGGTTAGGGTTCAGAAAACCACAAAGCCAGGAGCTCCAGGGATACTCACCATGCAAAAGGCAGGCCAAGTTGAGTGTAGCACATCCAAATCCCCTCTCCCTCTTCGTCATTCTGCTCGGAACTCACCACAGCCCAATGCCCGATTTCTGCCTCAGTCTAGGGTTAGGCTTAGGGCTAGGGTTAGGGTTATGCCTAGGGTTAGGGTTCACAAAACCACAAAGCCAGGAGCTCCAGGGATACTCACCATGCAAAAGGCAGGCCAAGTTGAGCGTAGCACATCCAAATCATTGCTCCCTCTTTGTCATTCTGCTCGGAACTCACCACAGCCCCATGCCCGATTTCTGCCTCAGTCTAGGGTTAGGCTTAGGGCTAGGGTTAGGGTTATGCCTAGGGTTAGGGTTCAGAAAACCACAAAGCCAGGAGCTCCAGGGATACTCCCCATGCAAAAGGCAGGCCAAGTTGAGCGCAGCCAATCCAAATCCTTGCTCCCTCTTCCTCATTCTGCTCGGAACTCCCCACAGCCCAATGCCCGATTTCTGCCTCAGTCTAGGGTTAGGCTTAGGGCTAGGGTTAGGGTTATGCCTAGGGTTAGGGTTCAGAAAACCACAAAGCCAGGAGCTCCAGGGATACTCACCATGCAAAAGGCAGGCCAAGTTGAGCGTAGCACATCCAAATCCCCTCTCCCTCTTCGTCATTCTGCTCGGAACTCACCACAGCCCAATGCCCGATTACTGCCTCAGTCTAGGGTTAGGCTTAGGGCTAGGGTTAGGGTTATGCCTAGGGTTAGGGTTCACAAAACCACAAAGCCAGGAGCTCCAGGGATACTCACCATGCAAAAGGCAGGCCAAGTTGAGCGTAGCACATCCAAATCCCCTCTCCCTCTTCGTCATTCTGCTCGGAACTCACCACAGCCCAATGCCCGATTACTGCCTCAGTCTAGGGTTAGGCTTAGGGCTAGGGTTAGGGTTATGCCTAGGGTTAGGGTTCACAAAACCACAAAGCCAGGAGCTCCAGGGATACTCACCATGCAAAAGGCAGGCCAAGTTGAGCGTAGCACATCCAAATCCCCTCTCCCTCTTCGTCATTCTGCTCGGAACTCACCACAGCCCTATGCCCGATTTCTGCCTCAGTCTAGGGTTAGGCTTAGGGCTAGGGTTAGGGTTATGCCTAGGGTTAGGGTTCACAAAACCACAAAGCCAGGAGCTCCAGGGATACTCACCATGCAAAAGGCAGGCCAAGTTGAGCGTAGCACATCCAAATCCCCTCTCCCTCTTTGTCATTCTGCTCGGAACTCACCACAGCCCCATGCCCGATTTCTGCCTCAGTCTAGGGTTAGGCTTAGGGCTAGGGTTAGGGTTATGCCTAGGGTTAGGGTTCACAAAACCACAAAGCCAGGAGCTCCAGGGACACTGATCATGCGAAAGGCAGGCCAAGTTAAGCACGGCACATCCAAAACCTTGCTCCCTCTTCTTCTTTCTGCAAGGGTTAGGGTTAGGGGCTCGGGTTAGGGTTAGGGGTTAGGGTTAGGGGTAGGGTTAGGGTTAGGGTTTTGACTAGGGTTAGGGTTCACAAAACCACAAAGCCAGGGGACCCAGGCACACTAAGCATGCAAAAGGCAGGCCAAGTTGAGCGTAGCACATCCAAATCCCCTCTCCCTCTTCGTCATTCTGCTCGGAACTCACCACAGCCCAATGCCCGATTTCTGCCTCAGTCTAGGGTTAGGCTTAAGGCTAGGGTTAGGGTTATGCCTAGGGTTAGGGTTATGCCTAGGGTTAGGGTTCAGAAAACCACAAAGCCAGGAGCTCCAGGGATACTCACCATGCAAAAGGCAGGCCAAGTTGAGCGTAGCACATCCAAATCCCCTCTCCCTCTTCGTCATTCTGCTCGGAACTCACCACAGCCCAATGCCCGATTACTGCCTCAGTCTAGGGTTAGGCTTAGGGCTAGGGTTAGGGTTATGCCTAGGGTTAGGGTTCACAAAACCACAAAGCCAGGAGCTCCAGGGATACTCACCATGCAAAAGGCAGGCCAAGTTGAGCGTAGCACATCCAAATCCCCTCTCCCTCTTCGTCATTCTGCTCGGAACTCACCACAGCCCAATGCCCGATTACTGCCTCAGTCTAGGGTTAGGCTTAGGGCTAGGGTTAGGGTTATGCCTAGGGTTAGGGTTCACAAAACCACAAAGCCAGGAGCTCCAGGGATACTCACCATGCAAAAGGCAGGCCAAGTTGAGCGTAGCACATCCAAATCCCCTCTCCCTCTTTGTCATTCTCCTCGGAACTCCCCACAGCCCAATGCCCGATTACTGGCTCAGTCTAGGGTTAGGCTTATGGCTAGGGTTAGGGTTATGCCTAGGGTTAGGGTTCAGAAAACCACAAAGCCAGGAGCTCCAGGGATACTCACCATGCAAAAGGCAGGCCAAGTTGAGCGTAGCACATCCAAATCCCCTCTCCCTCTTTGTCATTCTGCTCGGAACTCACCACAGCCCAATGCCCGATTTCTGCCTCAGTCTAGGGTTAGGCTTAGGGCTAGGATTAGGGTTATGCTTAGGGTTAGGGTTCAGAAAACCACAAAGCCAGGAGCTCCAGGGATACTCACCATGCAAAAGGCAGGCCAAGTTGAGCGTAGCACATCCAAATCCCCTCTCCCTCTTCGTCATTCTGCTCGGAACACCCCACAGCCCAATGCTCGATTTCTGCCTCAGTCTAGGGTTCGGCTTGGGGCTAGGGTTAGGGTTATGCCTAGGGTTAGGGTTCAGAAAACCACAAAGCCAGGAGCTCCAGGGATACTCCCCATGCAAAAGGCAGGCCAAGTTGAGCGTAGCACATCCAAATCCCCTCTCCCTCTTTGTCATTCTGCTTGGAACTCCCCACAGCCCAATGCCCGATTTCTGCCTCAGTCTAGGGTTAGGCTTAGGGCTAGGGTTAGGGTTATGCCTAGGGTTAGGGTTCAGAAAACCACAAAGCCAGGAGCTCCAGGGATACTCACCATGCAAAAGGCAGGCCAAGTTGAGCGTAGCACATCCAAATCCCCTCTCCCTCTTCGTCATTCTGCTCGGAACTCACCACAGCCCAATGCCCGATTTCTGCCTCAGTCTAGGGTTAGGCTTAGGGCTAGGGTTAGGGTTATGCCTAGGGTTAGGGTTCACAAAACCACAAAGCCAGGAGCTCCAGGGATACTCCCCATGCAAAAGGCAGGCCAAGTTGAGCGTAGCACATCCAAATCCTTGCTCCCTCTTTGTCATTCTGCTCGGAACTCACCACAGCCCCATGCCCGATTTCTGCCTCAGTCTAGGGTTAGGCTTAGGGCTAGGGTTAGGGTTATGCCTAGTGTTAGGGTTCAGAAAACCACAAAGCCAGGAGCTCCAGGGATACTCCCCATGCAAAAGGCAGGCCAAGTTGAGCGCAGCCAATCCAAATCCTTGCTCCCTCTTCGTCATTCTGCTCGGAACTCCCCACAGCCCCATGCCCGATTTCTGCCTCAGTCTAGGGTTAGGCTTAGGGCTAGGGTTAGGGTTATGCCTAGGGTTAGGGTTCACAAAACCACAAAGCCAGGAGCTCCAGGGACACTGATCATGCGAAAGGCAGGCCAAGTTAAGCACGGCACATCCAAAACCTTGCTCCCTCTTCTTCTTTCTGCAAGGGTTAGGGTTAGGGGCTCGGGTTAGGGTTAGGGGTTAGGGTTAGGGGTAGGGTTAGGGTTAGGGTTTTGACTAGGGTTAGGATTGAGAAAACGACAAAGCCAGGGGACCCAGGCACACTAAGCATGCAAAAGGCAGGCCAAGTTGAGCGTAGCACATCCAAATCCCCTCTCCCTCTTCGTCATTCTGCTCGGAATTCACCACAGCCCAATGCCCGATTTCTGCCTCAGTCTAGGGTTAGGCTTAGGGCTAGGGTTAGGGTTATGCCTAGGGTTAGGGTTCACAAAACCACAAAGCCAGGAGCTCCAGGGATACTCCCCATGCAAAAGGCAGGCCAAGTTGAGTGTAGCACATCCAAATCCTTGCTCCCTCTTCGTCATTCTGCTCGGAACTCCCCACAGCCCAATGCCCGATTTCTGCCTCAGTCTAGGGTTAGGCTTAGGGCTAGGGTTAGGGTTATGCCTAGGGTTAGGGTTCAGAAAACCACAAAGCCAGGAGCTCCAGGGATACTCCCCATGCAAAAGGCAGGCCAAGTTGAGCGTAGCACATCCAAATCCTTGCTCCCTCTTTGTCATTCTGCTCGGAACTCACCACAGCCCAATGCCCGATTACTGCCTCAGTCTAGGGTTAAGCTTAGGGCTAGGGTTAGGGTTATGCCTAGGGTTAGGGTTCACAAAACCACAAAGCCAGGAGCTCCAGGGATACCATGCAAAAGGCAGGCCAAGTTGAGCGTAGCACATCCAAATCCCCGCTCCCTCTTCTTCATTCTGCTCGGAACTCCCCACAGCCCAATGCCCGATTACTGGCTCAGTCTAGGGTTAGGCTTAGGGCTAGGGTTAGGGTTATGCCTAGGGTTAGGGTTCACAAAACCACAAAGCCAGGAGCTCCAGGGATACTCCCCATGCAAAAGGCAGGCCAAGTTGAGCGTAGCACATCCAAATCCCCTCTCCCTCTTCTTCATTCTGCTCGGAACTCACCACAGCCCAATGCCCGATTACTGGCTCAGTCTATGGTTAGGCTTAGGGCTAGGGTTAGGGTTATGCCTAGGGTTAGGGTTCACAAAACCACAAAGCCAGGAGCTCCAGGGATACTCACCATGCAAAAGGCAGGCCAAGTTGAGCGTAGCACATCCAAATCCTTGCTCCCTCTTTGTCATTATGCTTGGAACTCACCACAGCCCAATGCCCGATTACTGCCTCAGTCTAGGGTTAGGCTTAGGGCTAGGGTTAGGGTTATGCCTAGGGTTAGGGTTCACAAAACCACAAAGCCAGGAGCTCCAGGGATACTCACCATGCAAAAGGCAGGCCAAGTTGAGCGTAGCACATCCAAATCCCCTCTCCCTCTTCGTCATTCTGCTCGGAACTCCCCACAGCCCAATGCCCGATTTCTGCCTCAGTCTAGGGTTCGGCTTGGGGCTAGGGTTAGGGTTATGCCTAGGGTTAGGGTTCAGAAAACCACAAAGCCAGGAGCTCCAGGGATACTCCCCATGCAAAAGGCAGGCCAAGTTGAGCGTAGCACATCCAAATCCCCTCTCCCTCTTTGTCATTCTGCTCGGAACTCCCCACAGCCCAATGCCCGATTTCTGCCTCAGTCTAGGGTTCGGCTTAGGGCTAGGGTTAGGGTTATGCCTAGGGTTAGGGTTCACAAAACCACAAAGCCAGGAGCTCCAGAGATACTCCCCATGCAAAAGGCAGGCCAAGTTGAGCGTAGCACATCCAAATCCTTGCTCCCTCTTTGTCATTCTGCTCGGAACTCACCACAGCCCAATGCCCGATTACGGCCTCAGTCTAGGGTTAAGCTTAGGGCTAGGGTTAGGGTTATGCCTAGGGTTAGGGTTCAGAAAACCACAAAGCCAGGAGCTCCAGGGATACTCCCCATGCAAAAGGCAGGCCAAGTTGAGCGCAGCCAATCCAAATCCTTGCTCCCTCTTCGTCATTCTGCTCGGAACTCCCCACAGCCCAATGCCCGATTTCTGCCTCAGTCTAGGGTTAGGCTTAGGGCTAGGGTTAGGGTTATGCCTAGGGTTAGGGTTCACAAAACCACAAAGCCAGGAGCTCCAGGGACACTGATCATGCGAAAGGCAGGCCAAGTTAAGCACGGCACATCCAAAACCTTGCTCCCTCTTCTTCTTTCTGCAAGGGTTAGGGTTAGGGGCTCGGGTTAGGGTTAGGGGTTAGGGTTAGGGGTAGGGTTAGGGTTAGGGTTTTGACTAGGGTTAGGGTTCACAAAACCACAAAGCCAGGGGACCCAGGCACACTAAGCATGCAAAAGGCAGGCCAAGTTGAGCGTAGCACATCCAAATCCCCTCTCCCTCTTCGTCATTCTGCTCGGAACTCACCACAGCCCAATGCCCGATTTCTGCCTCAGTCTAGGGTTAGGCTTAAGGTTAGGGTTAGGGTTATGCCTAGGGTTAGGGTTATGCCTAGGGTTAGGGTTCACAAAACCACAAAGCCAGGAGCTCCAGGGATACTCACCATGCAAAAGGCAGGCCAAGTTGAGCGTAGCACATCCAAATCCTTGCTCCCTCTTCGTCATTCTGCTCGGAACTCACCACAGCCCAATGCCCGATTACTGCCTCAGTCTAGGGTTAGGCTTAGGGCTAGGGTTAGGGTTATGCCTAGGGTTAGGGTTCACAAAACCACAAAGCCAGGAGCTCCAGGGATACTCACCATGCAAAAGGCAGGCCAAGTTGAGCGTAGCACATCCAAATCCCCTCTCCCTCTTCGTCATTCTGCTCGGAACTCACCACAGCCCAATGCCCGATTTCTGCCTCAGTCTAGGGTTAGGCTTAAGGCTAGGGTTAGGGTTATGCCTAGGGTTAGGGTTATGCCTAGGGTTAGGGTTCACAAAACCACAAAGCCAGGAGCTCCAGGGATACTCACCATGCAAAAGGCAGGCCAAGTTGAGCGTAGCACATCCAAATCCCCTCTCCCTCTTCGTCATTCTGCTCGGAACTCACCACAGCCCAATGCCCGATTACTGCCTCAGTCTAGGGTTAGGCTTAGGGCTAGGGTTAGGGTTATGCCTAGGGTTAGGGTTCACAAAACCACAAAGCCAGGAGCTCCAGGGATACTCACCATGCAAAAGGCAGGCCAAGTTGAGCGTAGCACATCCAAATCCCCTCTCCCTCTTCGTCATTCTGCTCGGAACTCCCCACAGCCCAATGCCCGATTTCTGCCTCAGTCTAGGGTTCGGCTTGGGGCTAGGGTTAGGGTTATGCCTAGGGTTAGGGTTCAGAAAACCACAAAGCCAGGAGCTCCAGGGATACTCCCCATGCAAAAGGCAGGCCAAGTTGAGCGTAGCACATCCAAATCCCCTCTCCCTCTTTGTCATTCTGCTCGGAACTCCCCACAGCCCAATGCCCGATTTCTGCCTCAGTCTAGGGTTCGGCTTAGGGCTAGGGTTAGGGTTATGCCTAGGGTTAGGGTTCACAAAACCACAAAGCCAGGAGCTCCAGGGACACTGATCATGCGAAAGGCAGGCCAAGTTAAGCACGGCACATCCAAAACCTTGCTCCCTCTTCTTCTTTCTGCAAGGGTTAGGGTTAGGGGCTCGGGTTAGGGTTAGGGGTTAGGGTTAGGGGTAGGGTTAGGGTTAGGGTTTTGACTAGGGTTAGGGTTCACAAAACCACAAAGCCAGGGGACCCAGGCACACTAAGCATGCAAAAGGCAGGCCAAGTTGAGCGTAGCACATCCAAATCCCCTCTCCCTCTTCGTCATTCTGCTCGGAACTCACCACAGCCCAATGCCCGATTTCTGCCTCAGTCTAGGGTTAGGCTTAAGGTTAGGGTTAGGGTTATGCCTAGGGTTAGGGTTATGCCTAGGGTTAGGGTTCACAAAACCACAAAGCCAGGAGCTCCAGGGATACTCACCATGCAAAAGGCAGGCCAAGTTGAGCGTAGCACATCCAAATCCTTGCTCCCTCTTCGTCATTCTGCTCGGAACTCACCACAGCCCAATGCCCGATTACTGCCTCAGTCTAGGGTTAGGCTTAGGGCTAGGGTTAGGGTTATGCCTAGGGTTAGGGTTCACAAAACCACAAAGCCAGGAGCTCCAGGGATACTCACCATGCAAAAGGCAGGCCAAGTTGAGCGTAGCACATCCAAATCCCCTCTCCCTCTTCGTCATTCTGCTCGGAACTCACCACAGCCCAATGCCCGATTACTGCCTCAGTCTAGGGTTAGGCTTAGGGCTAGGGTTAGGGTTATGCCTAGGGTTAGGGTTCACAAAACCACAAAGCCAGGAGCTCCAGGGATACTCACCATGCAAAAGGCAGGCCAAGTTGAGCGTAGCACATCCAAATCCCCTCTCCCTCTTCGTCATTCTGCTCGGAACTCACCACAGCCCAATGCCCGATTACTGCCTCAGTCTAGGGTTAGGCTTAGGGCTAGGGTTAGGGTTATGCCTAGGGTTAGGGTTCAGAAAACCACAAAGCCAGGAGCTCCAGGGATACTCCCCATGCAAAAGGCAGGCCAAGTTGAGCGTAGCACATCCAAATCCTTGCTCCCTCTTTGTCATTCTGCTCGGAACTCCCCACAGCCCAATGCCCGATTTCTGCCTCAGTCTAGGGTTCGGCTTGGGGCTAGGGTTAGGGTTATGCCTAGGGTTAGGGTTCAGAAAACCACAAAGCCAGGAGCTCCAGGGATACTCCCCATGCAAAAGGCAGGCCAAGTTGAGCGTAGCACATCCAAATCCCCTCTCCCTCTTTGTCATTCTGCTCGGAACTCCCCACAGCCCAATGCCCGATTTCTGCCTCAGTCTAGGGTTCGGCTTAGGGCTAGGGTTAGGGTTATGCCTAGGGTTAGGGTTCACAAAACCACAAAGCCAGGAGCTCCAGAGATTCTCCCCATGCAAAAGGCAGGCCAAGTTGAGCGTAGCACATCCAAATCCTTGCTCCCTCTTTGTCATTCTGCTCGGAACTCACCACAGCCCAATGCCCGATTACTGCCTCAGTCTAGGGTTAAGCTTAGGGCTAGGGTTAGGGTTATGCCTAGGGTTAGGGTTCAGAAAACCACAAAGCCAGGAGCTCCAGGGATACTCACCATGCAAAAGGCAGGCCAAGTTGAGCGTAGCACATCCAAATCCCCTCTCCCTCTTCGTCATTCTGCTCGGAACTCACCACAGCCCAATGCCCGATTTCTGCCTCAGTCTAGGGTTAGGCTTAGGGCTAGGGTTAGGGTTATGCCTAGGGTTAGGGTTCACAAAACCACAAAGCCAGGAGCTCCAGGGATACTCCCCATGCAAAAGGCAGGCCAAGTTGAGCGTAGCACATCCAAATCCTTGCTCCCTCTTTGTCATTCTGCTCGGAACTCACCACAGCCCCATGCCCGATTTCTGCCTCAGTCTAGGGTTAGGCTTAGGGCTAGGGTTAGGGTTATGCCTAGGGTTAGGGTTCAGAAAACCACAAAGCCAGGAGCTCCAGGGATACTCCCCATGCAAAAGGCAGGCCAAGTTGAGCGCAGCCAATCCAAATCCTTGCTCCCTCTTCGTCATTCTGCTCGGAACTCCCCACAGCCCAATGCCCGATTTCTGCCTCAGTCTAGGGTTAGGCTTAGGGCTAGGGTTAGGGTTATGCCTAGGGTTAGGGTTCACAAAACCACAAAGCCAGGAGCTCCAGGGACACTGATCATGCGAAAGGCAGGCCAAGTTAAGCACGGCACATCCAAAACCTTGCTCCCTCTTCTTCTTTCTGCAAGGGTTAGGGTTAGGGGCTCGGGTTAGGGTTAGGGGTTAGGGTTAGGGGTAGGGTTAGGGTTAGGGTTTTGACTAGGGTTAGGGTTCACAAAACCACAAAGCCAGGGGACCCAGGCACACTAAGCATGCAAAAGGCAGGCCAAGTTGAGCGTAGCACATCCAAATCCCCTCTCCCTCTTCGTCATTCTGCTCGGAACTCACCACAGCCCAATGCCCAATTTCTGCCTCGGTCTAGGGTTAGGCTTAAGGCTAGGGTTAGGGTTATGCCTAGGGTTAGGGTTATGCCTAGGGTTAGGGTTCAGAAAACCACAAAGCCAGGAGCTCCAGGGATACTCACCATGCAAAAGGCAGGCCAAGTTGAGCGTAGCACATCCAAATCCCCTCTCCCTCTTCGTCATTCTGCTCGGAACTCCCCACAGCCCAATGCCCGATTACTGCCTCAGTCTAGGGTTAGGCTTAGGGCTAGGGTTAGGGTTATGCCTAGGGTTAGGGTTCACAAAACCACAAAGCCAGGAGCTCCAGGGATACTCACCATGCAAAAGGCAGGCCAAGTTGAGCGTAGCACATCCAAATCCCCTCTCCCTCTTCGTCATTCTGCTCGGAACTCACCACAGCCCAATGCCCGATTACTGCCTCAGTCTAGGGTTAGGCTTAGGGCTAGGGTTAGGGTTATGCCTAGGGTTAGGGTTCACAAAACCACAAAGCCAGGAGCTCCTGGGATACTCACCATGCAAAAGGCAGGCCAAGTTGAGCGTAGCACATCCAAATCCCCTCTCCCTCTTTGTCATTCTCCTCGGAACTCACCACAGCCCAATGCCCGATTACTGGCTCAGTCTAGGGTTAGGCTTAGGGCTAGGGTTAGGGTTATGCCTAGGGTTAGGGTTCACAAAACCACAAAGCCAGGAGCTCCAGGGATACTCACCATGCAAAAGGCAGGCCAAGTTGAGCGTAGCACATCCAAATCCCCTCTCCCTCTTTGTCATTCTGCTCGGAACTCACCACAGCCCAATGCCCGATTTCTGCCTCAGTCTAGGGTTAGGCTTAGGGCTAGGATTAGGGTTATGCTTAGGGTTAGGGTTCAGAAAACCACAAAGCCAGGAGCTCCAGGGATACTCACCATGCAAAAGGCAGGCCAAGTTGAGCGTAGCACATCCAAATCCCCTCTCCCTCTTCGTCATTCTGCTCGGAACTCCCCACAGCCCAATGCCCGATTTCTGCCTCAGTCTAGGGTTCGGCTTGGGGCTAGGGTTAGGGTTATGCCTAGGGTTAGGGTTCACAAAACCACAAAGCCAGGAGCTCCAGGGATACTCCCCATGCAAAAGGCAGGCCAAGTTGAGCGTAGCACATCCAAATCCCCTCTCCCTCTTCCTCATTCTGCTCGTAACTCACCACAGCCCCATGCCCGATTTCTGCCTCAGTCTAGGGTTAGGTTTAGGGCTAGGGTTAGAGTTATGCCTAGGGTTAGGGTTCAGAAAACCACAAAGCCAGGAGCTCCAGGGATACTCCCCATGCAAAAGGCAGGCCAAGTTGAGCGTAGCACATCCAAATCCTTGCTCCCTCTTCGTCATTCTGCTCGGAACTCCCCACAGCCCAATGCCCGATTACTGCCTCAGTCTAGGGTTAGGCTTAGGGCTAGGGTTAGGGTTATGCCTAGGGTTAGGGTTCAGAAAACCACAAAGCCAGGAGCTCCAGGGACACTGATCATGCGAAAGGCAGGACAAGTTAAGCACGGCACATCCAAAACCTTGCTCCCTCTTCTTCTTTCTGCAAGGGTTAGGGTTAGGGGCTCGGGTTAGTGTTAGGGGTTAGGGTTAGGGGTAGGGTTAGGGTTAGGGTTTTGACTAGGGTTAGGATTGAGAAAACGACAAAGCCAGGGGACCCAGGCACACTAAGCATGCAAAAGGCAGGCCAAGTTGAGCGTAGCACATCCAAATCCCCTCTCCCTCTTCGTCATTCTGCTCGGAATTCACCACAGCCCAATGCCCGATTTCTGCCTCAGTCTAGGGTTAGGCTTAGGGCTAGGGTTAGGGTTATGCCTAGGGTTAGGGTTCACAAAACCACAAAGCCAGGAGCTCCAGGGATACTCCCCATGCAAAAGGCAGGCCAAGTTGAGTGTAGCACATCCAAATCCTTGCTCCCTCTTCGTCATTCTGCTCGGAACTCCCCACAGCCCAATGCCCGATTTCTGCCTCAGTCTAGGGTTAGGCTTAGGGCTAGGGTTAGGGTTATGCCTAGGGTTAGGGTTCACAAAACCACAAAGCCAGGAGCTCCAGGGATACTCCCCATGCAAAAGGCAGGCCAAGTTGAGCGTAGCACATCCAAATCCTTGCTCCCTCTTTGTCATTCTGCTCGGAACTCACCACAGCCCAATGCCCGATTACTGCCTCAGTCTAGGGTTAAGCTTAGGGCTAGGGTTAGGGTTATGCCTAGGGTTAGGGTTCACAAAACCACAAAGCCAGGAGCTCCAGGGATACCATGCAAAAGGCAGGCCAAGTTGAGCGTAGCACATCCAAATCCCCGCTCCCTCTTCTTCATTCTGCTCGGAACTCCCCACAGCCCAATGCCCGATTACTGGCTCAGTCTAGGGTTAGGCTTAGGGCTAGGGTTAGGGTTATGCCTAGGGTTAGGGTTCACAAAACCACAAAGCCAGGAGCTCCAGGGATACTCCCCATGCAAAAGGCAGGCCAAGTTGAGCGTAGCACATCCAAATCCCCTCTCCCTCTTCTTCATTCTGCTCGGAACTCACCACAGCCCAATGCCCGATTACTGGCTCAGTCTATGGTTAGGCTTAGGGCTAGGGTTAGGGTTATGCCTAGGGTTAGGGTTCACAAAACCACAAAGCCAGGAGCTCCAGGGATACTCACCATGCAAAAGGCAGGCCAAGTTGAGCGTAGCACATCCAAATCCTTGCTCCCTCTTTGTCATTATGCTTGGAACTCACCACAGCCCAATGCCCGATTACTGCCTCAGTCTAGGGTTAGGCTTAGGGCTAGGGTTAGGGTTATGCCTAGGGTTAGGGTTCACAAAACCACAAAGCCAGGAGCTCCAGGGATACTCACCATGCAAAAGGCAGGCCAAGTTGAGCGTAGCACATCCAAATCCCCTCTCCCTCTTCGTCATTCTGCTCGGAACTCACCACAGCCCAATGCCCGATTACTGCCTCAGTCTAGGGTTAGGCTTAGGGCTAGGGTTAGGGTTATGCCTAGGGTTAGGGTTCACAAAACCACAAAGCCAGGAGCTCCAGGGATACTCACCATGCAAAAGGCAGGCCAAGTTGAGCGTAGCACATCCAAATCCCCTCTCCCTCTTTGTCATTCTCCTCGGAACTCCCCACAGCCCAATGCCCGATTACTGGCTCAGTCTAGGGTTAGGCTTAGGGCTAGGGTTAGGGTTATGCCTAGGGTTAGGGTTCAGAAAACCACAAAGCCAGGAGCTCCAGGGATACTCCCCATGCAAAAGGCAGGCCAAGTTGAGCGTAGCACATCCAAATCCTTGCTCCCTCTTTGTCATTCTGCTCAGAACTTCCCACAGCCCAATGCCAGATTACTGCCTCAGTCTAGGGTTAGGCTTAGGGCTAGGGTTAGGGTTATGCCTAGGGTTAGGGTTCACAAAACCACAAAGCCAGGAGCTCCAGGGACACTGATCATGCGAAAGGCAGGGCAAGTTAAGCACGGCACATCCAAAACCTTGCTCCCTCTTCTTCTTTCTGCAAGGGTTAGGGTTAGGGGCTCGGGTTAGTGTTAGGGGTTAGGGTTAGGGGTAGGGTTAGGGTTAGGGTTTTGACTAGGGTTAGGATTGAGAAAACGACAAAGCCAGGGGACCCAGGCACACTAAGCATGCAAAAGGCAGGCCAAGTTGAGCATAGCACATCCAAATCCCCTCTCCCTCTTCGTCATTCTGCTCGGAATTCACCACAGCCCAATGCCCGATTTCTGTCTCAGTCTAGGGTTAGGCTTAGGGCTAGGGTTAGGGTTATGCCTAGGGTTAGGGTTCACAAAACCACAAAGCCAGGAGCTCCAGGGATACTCACCATGCAAAAGGCAGGCCAAGTTGAGTGTAGCACATCCAAATCCTTGCTCCCTCTTCTTCATTCTGCTCGGAACTCACCACGGCCCAATGCCCGATTTCTGCCTCAGTCTAGGGTTAGGCTTAGGGCTAGGGTTAGGGTTATGCCTAGGGTTAGGGTTCAGAAAACCACAAAGCCAGGAGCTCCAGGGATACTCACCATGCAAAAGGCAGGCCAAGTTGAGCGTAGCACATCCAAATCCCCTCTCCCTCTTCGTCATTCTGCTCGGAACTCACCACAGCCCAATGCCCGATTTCTGCCTCAGTCTAGGGTTAGGCTTAGGGCTAGGGTTAGGGTTATGCCTAGGGTTAGGGTTCACAAAACCACAAAGCCAGGAGCTCCAGGGATACTCACCATGCAAAAGGCAGGCCAAGTTGAGCGTAGCACATCCAAATCATTGCTCCCTCTTTGTCATTCTGCTCGGAACTCACCACAGCCCCATGCTCGATTTCTGCCTCAGTCTAGGGTTAGGCTTAGGGCTAGGGTTAGGGTTATGCCTAGGGTTAGGGTTCAGAAAACCACAAAGCCAGGAGCTCCAGGGATACTCCCCATGCAAAAGGCAGGCCAAGTTGAGCGCAGCCAATCCAAATCCTTGCTCCCTCTTCGTCATTCTGCTCGGAACTCCCCACAGCCCAATGCCCGATTTCTGCCTCAGTCTAGGGTTAGGCTTAGGGCTAGGGTTAGGGTTATGCCTAGGGTTAGGGTTCAGAAAACCACAAAGCCAGGAGCTCCAGGGATACTCCCCATGCAAAAGGCAGGCCAAGTTGAGCGCAGCCAATCCAAATCCTTGCTCCCTCTTCGTCATTCTGCTCGGAACTCCCCACAGCCCAATGCCCGATTTCTGCCTCAGTCTAGGGTTAGGCTTAGGGCTAGGGTTAGGGTTATGCCTAGGGTTAGGGTTCAGAAAACCACAAAGCCAGGAGCTCCAGGGATACTCCCCATGCAAAAGGCAGGCCAAGTTGAGCGTAGCACATCCAAATCCTTGCTCCCTCTTTGTCATTCTGCTCAGAACTTCCCACAGCCCAATGCCAGATTACTGGCTCAGTCTAGGGTTAGGCTTAGGGCTAGGGTTAGGGTTATGCCTAGGGTTAGGGTTCACAAAACCACAAAGCCAGGAGCTCCAGGGACACTGATCATGCGAAAGGCAGGCCAAGTTAAGCACGGCACATCCAAAACCTTGCTCCCTCTTCTTCTTTCTGCAAGGGTTAGGGTTAGGGGCTCGGGTTAGTGTTAGGGGTTAGGGTTAGGGGTAGGGTTAGGGTTAGGGTTATGCCTAGGGTTAGGATTGAGAAAACGACAAAGCCAGGGGACCCAGGCACACTAAGCATGCAAAAGGCAGGCCAAGTTGAGCGTAGCACATCCAAATCCCCTCTCCCTCTTCGTCATTCTGCTCGGAATTCACCACAGCCCAATGCCCGATTTCTGCCTCAGTCTAGGGTTAGGCTTAGGGCTAGGGTTAGGGTTATGCCTAGGGTTAGGGTTCAGAAAACCACAAAGCCAGGAGCTCCAGGGATACTCACCATGCAAAAGGCAGGCCAAGTTGAGTGTAGCACATCCAAATCCTTGCTCCCTCTTCTTCATTCTGCTCGGAACTCACCACGGCCCAATGCCCGATATCTGCCTCAGTCTAGGGTTAGGCTTAGGGCTAGGGTTAGGGTTATGCCTAGGGTTAGGGTTCACAAAACCACAAAGCCAGGAGCTCCAGGGATACTCACCATGCAAAAGGCAGGCCAAGTTGAGTGTAGCACATCCAAATCCCCTCTCCCTCTTCGTCATTCTGCTCGGAACTCACCACAGCCCCATGCCCGATTTCTGCCTCAGTCTAGGGTTAGGCTTAGGGCTAGGGTTAGGGTTATGCCTAGGGTTAGGGTTCACAAAACCACAAAGCCAGGAGCTCCAGGGATACTCACCATGCAAAAGGCAGGCCAAGTTGAGCGTAGCACATCCAAATCATTGCTCCCTCTTCGTCATTCTGCTCGGAACTCACCACAGCCCCATGCCCGATTTCTGCCTCAGTCTAGGGTTAGGCTTAGGGCTAGGGTTAGGGTTATGCCTAGGGTTAGGGTTCAGAAAACCACAAAGCCAGGAGCTCCAGGGATACTCACCATGCAAAAGGCAGGCCAAGTTGAGCGCAGCCAATCCAAATCCTTGCTCCCTCTTCGTCATTCTGCTCGGAACTCACCACAGCCCAATGCCAGATTTCTGCCTCAGTCTAGGGTTAGGCTTAGGGCTAGGGTTAGGGTTATGCCTAGGGTTAGGGTTCAGAAAACCACAAAGCCAGGAGCTCCAGGGATACTCACCATGCAAAAGGCAGGCCAAGTTGAGCGTAGCACATCCAAATCCTTGCTCCCTCTTCGTCATTCTGCTCGGAACTTCCCACAGCCCAATGCCAGATTACTGGCTCAGTCTAGGGTTAGGCTTAGGGCTAGGGTTAGGGTTATGCCTAGGGTTAGGGTTCACAAAACCACAAAGCCAGGAGCTCCAGGGATACCATGCAAAAGGCAGGCCAAGTTGAGCGTAGCACATCCAAATCCTTGCTCCCTCTTCTTCATTCTGCTCGGAACTCCCCACAGCCCAATGCCCGATTACTGGCTCAGTCTAGGGTTAGGCTTAGGGCTAGGGTTAGGGTTATGCCTAGGGTTAGGGTTCAGAAAACCACAAAGCCAGGAGCTCCAGGGATACTCCTCATGCAAAAGGCAGGCCAAGTTGAGCGCAGCCAATCCAAATCCTTGCTCCCTCTTCGTCATTCTGCTCGGAACTCCCCACAGCCCAATGCCCGATTTCTGCCTCAGTCTAGGGTTAGGCTTAGGGCTAGGGTTAAGGTTATGCCTAGGGTTAGGGTTCAGAAAACCACAAAGCCAGGAGCTCCAGGGATACTCACCATGCAAAAGGCAGGCCAAGTTGAGCGTAGCACATCCAAATCCCCTCTCCCTCTTCGTCATTCTGCTCGGAACTCACCACAGCCCAATGCCCGATTACTGCCTCAGTCTAGGGTTAGGCTTAGGGCTAGGGTTAGGGTTATGCCTAGGGTTAGGGTTCACAAAACCACAAAGCCAGGAGCTCCAGGGATACTCACCGTGCAAAAGGCAGGCCAAGTTGAGCGTAGCACATCCAAATCCCCTCTCCCTCTTTGTCATTCTCCTCGGAACTCCCCACAGCCCAATGCCCGATTACTGGCTCAGTCTAGGGTTAGGCTTAGGGCTAGGGTTAGGGTTATGCCTAGGGTTAGGGTTCACAAAACCACAAAGCCAGGAGCTCCAGGGATACTCCCCATGCAAAAGGCAGGCCAAGTTGAGCGTAGCACATCCAAATCCTTGCTCCCTCTTTGTCATTCTGCTCAGAACTTCCCACAGCCCAATGCCAGATTACTGGCTCAGTCTAGGGTTAGGCTTAGGGCTAGGGTTAGGGTTATGCCTAGGGTTAGGGTTCAGAAAACCACAAAGCCAGGAGCTCCAGGGATACTCCCCATGCAAAAGGCAGGCCAAGTTGAGCGTAGCACATCCAAATCCTTGCTCCCTCTTTGTCATTCTGCTCGGAACTCACCACAGCCCAATGCCCGATTACGGCCTCAGTCTAGGGTTAAGCTTAGGGCTAGGGTTAGGGTTATGCCTAGGGTTAGGGTTCAGAAAACCACAAAGCCAGGAGCTCCAGGGATACTCCCCATGCAAAAGGCAGGCCAAGTTGAGCGCAGCCAATCCAAATCCTTGCTCCCTCTTCGTCATTCTGCTCGGAACTCCCCACAGCCCAATGCCCGATTTCTGCCTCAGTCTAGGGTTAGGCTTAGGGCTAGGGTTAGGGTTATGCCTAGGGTTAGGGTTCACAAAACCACAAAGCCAGGAGCTCCAGGGACACTGATCATGCGAAAGGCAGGCCAAGTTAAGCACGGCACATCCAAAACCTTGCTCCCTCTTCTTCTTTCTGCAAGGGTTAGGGTTAGGGGCTCGGGTTAGGGTTAGGGGTTAGGGTTAGGGGTAGGGTTAGGGTTAGGGTTTTGACTAGGGTTAGGGTTCACAAAACCACAAAGCCAGGGGACCCAGGCACACTAAGCATGCAAAAGGCAGGCCAAGTTGAGCGTAGCACATCCAAATCCCCTCTCCCTCTTCGTCATTCTGCTCGGAACTCACCACAGCCCAATGCCCGATTTCTGCCTCAGTCTAGGGTTAGGCTTAAGGTTAGGGTTAGGGTTATGCCTAGGGTTAGGGTTATGCCTAGGGTTAGGGTTCACAAAACCACAAAGCCAGGAGCTCCAGGGATACTCACCATGCAAAAGGCAGGCCAAGTTGAGCGTAGCACATCCAAATCCTTGCTCCCTCTTCGTCATTCTGCTCGGAACTCACCACAGCCCAATGCCCGATTACTGCCTCAGTCTAGGGTTAGGCTTAGGGCTAGGGTTAGGGTTATGCCTAGGGTTAGGGTTCACAAAACCACAAAGCCAGGAGCTCCAGGGATACTCACCATGCAAAAGGCAGGCCAAGTTGAGCGTAGCACATCCAAATCCCCTCTCCCTCTTCGTCATTCTGCTCGGAACTCACCACAGCCCAATGCCCGATTTCTGCCTCAGTCTAGGGTTAGGCTTAAGGCTAGGGTTAGGGTTATGCCTAGGGTTAGGGTTATGCCTAGGGTTAGGGTTCACAAAACCACAAAGCCAGGAGCTCCAGGGATACTCACCATGCAAAAGGCAGGCCAAGTTGAGCGTAGCACATCCAAATCCCCTCTCCCTCTTCGTCATTCTGCTCGGAACTCACCACAGCCCAATGCCCGATTACTGCCTCAGTCTAGGGTTAGGCTTAGGGCTAGGGTTAGGGTTATGCCTAGGGTTAGGGTTCACAAAACCACAAAGCCAGGAGCTCCAGGGATACTCCCCATGCAAAAGGCAGGCCAAGTTGAGCGTAGCACATCCAAATCCTTGCTCCCTCTTCGTCATTCTGCTCGGAACTCACCACAGCCCAATGCCCGATTACTGCCTCAGTCTAGGGTTAGGCTTAGGGCTAGGGTTAGGGTTATGCCTAGGGTTAGGGTTCACAAAACCACAAAGCCAGGAGCTCCAGGGATACTCACCATGCAAAAGGCAGGCCAAGTTGAGCGTAGCACATCCAAATCCCCTCTCCCTCTTTGTCATTCTCCTCGGAACTCCCCACAGCCCAATGCCCGATTACTGGCTCAGTCTAGGGTTAGGCTTAGGGCTAGGGTTAGGGTTATGCCTAGGGTTAGGGTTCAGAAAACCACAAAGCCAGGAGCTCCAGGGATACTCACCATGCAAAAGGCAGGCCAAGTTGAGCGTAGCACATCCAAATCCCCTCTCCCTCTTCGTCATTCTGCTCGGAACTCCCCACAGCCCAATGCCCGATTTCTGCCTCAGTCTAGGGTTCGGCTTGGGGCTAGGGTTAGGGTTATGCCTAGGGTTAGGGTTCAGAAAACCACAAAACCAGGAGCTCCAGGGATACTCCCCATGCAAAAGGCAGGCCAAGTTGAGCGTAGCACATCCAAATCCCCTCTCCCTCTTTGTCATTCTGCTCGGAACTCCCCACAGCCCAATGCCCGATTTCTGCCTCAGTCTAGGGTTCGGCTTAGGGCTAGGGTTAGGGTTATGCCTAGGGTTAGGGTTCACAAAACCACAAAGCCAGGAGCTCCAGAGATACTCCCCATGCAAAAGGCAGGCCAAGTTGAGCGTAGCACATCCAAATCCTTGCTCCCTCTTTGTCATTCTGCTCGGAACTCACCACAGCCCAATGCCCGATTACGGCCTCAGTCTAGGGTTAAGCTTAGGGCTAGGGTTAGGGTTATGCCTAGGGTTAGGGTTCAGAAAACCACAAAGCCAGGAGCTCCAGGGATACTCCCCATGCAAAAGGCAGGCCAAGTTGAGCGCAGCCAATCCAAATCCTTGCTCCCTCTTCGTCATTCTGCTCGGAACTCCCCACAGCCCAATGCCCGATTTCTGCCTCAGTCTAGGGTTAGGCTTAGGGCTAGGGTTAGGGTTATGCCTAGGGTTAGGGTTCACAAAACCACAAAGCCAGGAGCTCCAGGGACACTGATCATGCGAAAGGCAGGCCAAGTTAAGCACGGCACATCCAAAACCTTGCTCCCTCTTCTTCTTTCTGCAAGGGTTAGGGTTAGGGGCTCGGGTTAGGGTTAGGGGTTAGGGTTAGGGGTAGGGTTAGGGTTAGGGTTTTGACTAGGGTTAGGGTTCACAAAACCACAAAGCCAGGGGACCCAGGCACACTAAGCATGCAAAAGGCAGGCCAAGTTGAGCGTAGCACATCCAAATCCCCTCTCCCTCTTCGTCATTCTGCTCGGAACTCACCACAGCCCAATGCCCGATTTCTGCCTCAGTCTAGGGTTAGGCTTAAGGTTAGGGTTAGGGTTATGCCTAGGGTTAGGGTTATGCCTAGGGTTAGGGTTCAGAAAACCACAAAGCCAGGAGCTCCAGGGATACTCCCCATGCAAAAGGCAGGCCAAGTTGAGCGTAGCACATCCAAATCCTTGCTCCCTCTTTGTCATTCTGCTCAGAACTTCCCACAGCCCAATGCCAGATTACTGGCTCAGTCTAGGGTTAGGCTTAGGGCTAGGGTTAGGGTTATGCCTAGGGTTAGGGTTCACAAAACCACAAAGCCAGGAGCTCCAGGGACACTGATCATGCGAAAGGCAGGCCAAGTTAAGCACGGCACATCCAAAACCTTGCTCCCTCTTCTTCTTTCTGCAAGGGTTAGGGTTAGGGGCTCGGGTTAGTGTTAGGGGTTAGGGTTAGGGGTAGGGTTAGGGTTAGGGTTATGCCTAGGGTTAGGATTGAGAAAACGACAAAGCCAGGGGACCCAGGCACACTAAGCATGCAAAAGGCAGGCCAAGTTGAGCGTAGCACATCCAAATCCCCTCTCCCTCTTCGTCATTCTGCTCGGAATTCACCACAGCCCAATGCCCGATTTCTGCCTCAGTCTAGGGTTAGGCTTAGGGCTAGGGTTAGGGTTATGCCTAGGGTTAGGGTTCAGAAAACCACAAAGCCAGGAGCTCCAGGGATACTCACCATGCAAAAGGCAGGCCAAGTTGAGTGTAGCACATCCAAATCCTTGCTCCCTCTTCTTCATTCTGCTCGGAACTCACCACGGCCCAATGCCCGATATCTGCCTCAGTCTAGGGTTAGGCTTAGGGCTAGGGTTAGGGTTATGCCTAGGGTTAGGGTTCACAAAACCACAAAGCCAGGAGCTCCAGGGATACTCACCATGCAAAAGGCAGGCCAAGTTGAGTGTAGCACATCCAAATCCCCTCTCCCTCTTCGTCATTCTGCTCGGAACTCACCACAGCCCCATGCCCGATTTCTGCCTCAGTCTAGGGTTAGGCTTAGGGCTAGGGTTAGGGTTATGCCTAGGGTTAGGGTTCACAAAACCACAAAGCCAGGAGCTCCAGGGATACTCCCCATGCAAAAGGCAGGCCAAGTTGAGCGCAGCCAATCCAAATCCTTGCTCCCTCTTCGTCATTCTGCTCGGAACTCACCACAGCCCAATGCCAGATTTCTGCCTCAGTCTAGGGTTAGGCTTAGGGCTAGGGTTAGGGTTATGCCTAGGGTTAGGGTTCAGAAAACCACAAAGCCAGGAGCTCCAGGGATACTCACCATGCAAAAGGCAGGCCAAGTTGAGCGTAGCACATCCAAATCCTTGCTCCCTCTTCGTCATTCTGCTCGGAACTTCCCACAGCCCAATGCCAGATTACTGGCTCAGTCTAGGGTTAGGCTTAGGGCTAGGGTTAGGGTTATGCCTAGGGTTAGGGTTCACAAAACCACAAAGCCAGGAGCTCCAGGGATACCATGCAAAAGGCAGGCCAAGTTGAGCGTAGCACATCCAAATCCTTGCTCCCTCTTCTTCATTCTGCTCGGAACTCCCCACAGCCCAATGCCCGATTACTGGCTCAGTCTAGGGTTAGGCTTAGGGCTAGGGTTAGGGTTATGCCTAGGGTTAGGGTTCAGAAAACCACAAAGCCAGGAGCTCCAGGGATACTCCTCATGCAAAAGGCAGGCCAAGTTGAGCGCAGCCAATCCAAATCCTTGCTCCCTCTTCGTCATTCTGCTCGGAACTCCCCACAGCCCAATGCCCGATTTCTGCCTCAGTCTAGGGTTAGGCTTAGGGCTAGGGTTAAGGTTATGCCTAGGGTTAGGGTTCAGAAAACCACAAAGCCAGGAGCTCCAGGGATACTCACCATGCAAAAGGCAGGCCAAGTTGAGCGTAGCACATCCAAATCCCCTCTCCCTCTTCGTCATTCTGCTCGGAACTCACCACAGCCCAATGCCCGATTACTGCCTCAGTCTAGGGTTAGGCTTAGGGCTAGGGTTAGGGTTATGCCTAGGGTTAGGGTTCACAAAACCACAAAGCCAGGAGCTCCAGGGATACTCACCGTGCAAAAGGCAGGCCAAGTTGAGCGTAGCACATCCAAATCCCCTCTCCCTCTTTGTCATTCTCCTCGGAACTCCCCACAGCCCAATGCCCGATTACTGGCTCAGTCTAGGGTTAGGCTTAGGGCTAGGGTTAGGGTTATGCCTAGGGTTAGGGTTCACAAAACCACAAAGCCAGGAGCTCCAGGGATACTCCCCATGCAAAAGGCAGGCCAAGTTGAGCGTAGCACATCCAAATCCTTGCTCCCTCTTTGTCATTCTGCTCAGAACTTCCCACAGCCCAATGCCAGATTACTGGCTCAGTCTAGGGTTAGGCTTAGGGCTAGGGTTAGGGTTATGCCTAGGGTTAGGGTTCAGAAAACCACAAAGCCAGGAGCTCCAGGGATACTCCCCATGCAAAAGGCAGGCCAAGTTGAGCGTAGCACATCCAAATCCTTGCTCCCTCTTTGTCATTCTGCTCGGAACTCACCACAGCCCAATGCCCGATTACGGCCTCAGTCTAGGGTTAAGCTTAGGGCTAGGGTTAGGGTTATGCCTAGGGTTAGGGTTCAGAAAACCACAAAGCCAGGAGCTCCAGGGATACTCCCCATGCAAAAGGCAGGCCAAGTTGAGCGCAGCCAATCCAAATCCTTGCTCCCTCTTCGTCATTCTGCTCGGAACTCCCCACAGCCCAATGCCCGATTTCTGCCTCAGTCTAGGGTTAGGCTTAGGGCTAGGGTTAGGGTTATGCCTAGGGTTAGGGTTCACAAAACCACAAAGCCAGGAGCTCCAGGGACACTGATCATGCGAAAGGCAGGCCAAGTTAAGCACGGCACATCCAAAACCTTGCTCCCTCTTCTTCTTTCTGCAAGGGTTAGGGTTAGGGGCTCGGGTTAGGGTTAGGGGTTAGGGTTAGGGGTAGGGTTAGGGTTAGGGTTTTGACTAGGGTTAGGGTTCACAAAACCACAAAGCCAGGGGACCCAGGCACACTAAGCATGCAAAAGGCAGGCCAAGTTGAGCGTAGCACATCCAAATCCCCTCTCCCTCTTCGTCATTCTGCTCGGAACTCACCACAGCCCAATGCCCGATTTCTGCCTCAGTCTAGGGTTAGGCTTAAGGTTAGGGTTAGGGTTATGCCTAGGGTTAGGGTTATGCCTAGGGTTAGGGTTCACAAAACCACAAAGCCAGGAGCTCCAGGGATACTCACCATGCAAAAGGCAGGCCAAGTTGAGCGTAGCACATCCAAATCCTTGCTCCCTCTTCGTCATTCTGCTCGGAACTCACCACAGCCCAATGCCCGATTACTGCCTCAGTCTAGGGTTAGGCTTAGGGCTAGGGTTAGGGTTATGCCTAGGGTTAGGGTTCAGAAAACCACAAAGCCAGGAGCTCCAGGGATACTCCCCATGCAAAAGGCAGGCCAAGTTGAGCGCAGCCAATCCAAATCCTTGCTCCCTCTTCGTCATTCTGCTCGGAACTCCCCACAGCCCAATGCCCGATTTCTGCCTCAGTCTAGGGTTAGGCTTAGGGCTAGGGTTAGGGTTATGCCTAGGGTTAGGGTTCAGAAAACCACAAAGCCAGGAGCTCCAGGGATACTCCCCATGCAAAAGGCAGGCCAAGTTGAGCGCAGCCAATCCAAATCCTTGCTCCCTCTTCGTCATTCTGCTCGGAACTCCCCACAGCCCAATGCCCGATTTCTGCCTCAGTCTAGGGTTAGGCTTAGGGCTAGGGTTAGGGTTATGCCTAGGGTTAGGGTTCAGAAAACCACAAAGCCAGGAGCTCCAGGGATACTCCCCATGCAAAAGGCAGGCCAAGTTGAGCGTAGCACATCCAAATCCTTGCTCCCTCTTTGTCATTCTGCTCAGAACTTCCCACAGCCCAATGCCAGATTACTGGCTCAGTCTAGGGTTAGGCTTAGGGCTAGGGTTAGGGTTATGCCTAGGGTTAGGGTTCACAAAACCACAAAGCCAGGAGCTCCAGGGACACTGATCATGCGAAAGGCAGGCCAAGTTAAGCACGGCACATCCAAAACCTTGCTCCCTCTTCTTCTTTCTGCAAGGGTTAGGGTTAGGGGCTCGGGTTAGTGTTAGGGGTTAGGGTTAGGGGTAGGGTTAGGGTTAGGGTTATGCCTAGGGTTAGGATTGAGAAAACGACAAAGCCAGGGGACCCAGGCACACTAAGCATGCAAAAGGCAGGCCAAGTTGAGCGTAGCACATCCAAATCCCCTCTCCCTCTTCGTCATTCTGCTCGGAATTCACCACAGCCCAATGCCCGATTTCTGCCTCAGTCTAGGGTTAGGCTTAGGGCTAGGGTTAGGGTTATGCCTAGGGTTAGGGTTCAGAAAACCACAAAGCCAGGAGCTCCAGGGATACTCACCATGCAAAAGGCAGGCCAAGTTGAGTGTAGCACATCCAAATCCTTGCTCCCTCTTCTTCATTCTGCTCGGAACTCACCACGGCCCAATGCCCGATATCTGCCTCAGTCTAGGGTTAGGCTTAGGGCTAGGGTTAGGGTTATGCCTAGGGTTAGGGTTCACAAAACCACAAAGCCAGGAGCTCCAGGGATACTCACCATGCAAAAGGCAGGCCAAGTTGAGTGTAGCACATCCAAATCCCCTCTCCCTCTTCGTCATTCTGCTCGGAACTCACCACAGCCCCATGCCCGATTTCTGCCTCAGTCTAGGGTTAGGCTTAGGGCTAGGGTTAGGGTTATGCCTAGGGTTAGGGTTCACAAAACCACAAAGCCAGGAGCTCCAGGGATACTCACCATGCAAAAGGCAGGCCAAGTTGAGCGTAGCACATCCAAATCATTGCTCCCTCTTCGTCATTCTGCTCGGAACTCACCACAGCCCCATGCCCGATTTCTGCCTCAGTCTAGGGTTAGGCTTAGGGCTAGGGTTAGGGTTATGCCTAGGGTTAGGGTTCAGAAAACCACAAAGCCAGGAGCTCCAGGGATACTCACCATGCAAAAGGCAGGCCAAGTTGAGCGCAGCCAATCCAAATCCTTGCTCCCTCTTCGTCATTCTGCTCGGAACTCACCACAGCCCAATGCCAGATTTCTGCCTCAGTCTAGGGTTAGGCTTAGGGCTAGGGTTAGGGTTATGCCTAGGGTTAGGGTTCAGAAAACCACAAAGCCAGGAGCTCCAGGGATACTCACCATGCAAAAGGCAGGCCAAGTTGAGCGTAGCACATCCAAATCCTTGCTCCCTCTTCGTCATTCTGCTCGGAACTTCCCACAGCCCAATGCCAGATTACTGGCTCAGTCTAGGGTTAGGCTTAGGGCTAGGGTTAGGGTTATGCCTAGGGTTAGGGTTCACAAAACCACAAAGCCAGGAGCTCCAGGGATACCATGCAAAAGGCAGGCCAAGTTGAGCGTAGCACATCCAAATCCTTGCTCCCTCTTCTTCATTCTGCTCGGAACTCCCCACAGCCCAATGCCCGATTACTGGCTCAGTCTAGGGTTAGGCTTAGGGCTAGGGTTAGGGTTATGCCTAGGGTTAGGGTTCAGAAAACCACAAAGCCAGGAGCTCCAGGGATACTCCTCATGCAAAAGGCAGGCCAAGTTGAGCGCAGCCAATCCAAATCCTTGCTCCCTCTTCGTCATTCTGCTCGGAACTCCCCACAGCCCAATGCCCGATTTCTGCCTCAGTCTAGGGTTAGGCTTAGGGCTAGGGTTAAGGTTATGCCTAGGGTTAGGGTTCAGAAAACCACAAAGCCAGGAGCTCCAGGGATACTCACCATGCAAAAGGCAGGCCAAGTTGAGCGTAGCACATCCAAATCCCCTCTCCCTCTTCGTCATTCTGCTCGGAACTCACCACAGCCCAATGCCCGATTACTGCCTCAGTCTAGGGTTAGGCTTAGGGCTAGGGTTAGGGTTATGCCTAGGGTTAGGGTTCACAAAACCACAAAGCCAGGAGCTCCAGGGATACTCACCGTGCAAAAGGCAGGCCAAGTTGAGCGTAGCACATCCAAATCCCCTCTCCCTCTTTGTCATTCTCCTCGGAACTCCCCACAGCCCAATGCCCGATTACTGGCTCAGTCTAGGGTTAGGCTTAGGGCTAGGGTTAGGGTTATGCCTAGGGTTAGGGTTCACAAAACCACAAAGCCAGGAGCTCCAGGGATACTCCCCATGCAAAAGGCAGGCCAAGTTGAGCGTAGCACATCCAAATCCTTGCTCCCTCTTTGTCATTCTGCTCAGAACTTCCCACAGCCCAATGCCAGATTACTGGCTCAGTCTAGGGTTAGGCTTAGGGCTAGGGTTAGGGTTATGCCTAGGGTTAGGGTTCAGAAAACCACAAAGCCAGGAGCTCCAGGGATACTCCCCATGCAAAAGGCAGGCCAAGTTGAGCGTAGCACATCCAAATCCTTGCTCCCTCTTTGTCATTCTGCTCGGAACTCACCACAGCCCAATGCCCGATTACGGCCTCAGTCTAGGGTTAAGCTTAGGGCTAGGGTTAGGGTTATGCCTAGGGTTAGGGTTCAGAAAACCACAAAGCCAGGAGCTCCAGGGATACTCCCCATGCAAAAGGCAGGCCAAGTTGAGCGCAGCCAATCCAAATCCTTGCTCCCTCTTCGTCATTCTGCTCGGAACTCCCCACAGCCCAATGCCCGATTTCTGCCTCAGTCTAGGGTTAGGCTTAGGGCTAGGGTTAGGGTTATGCCTAGGGTTAGGGTTCACAAAACCACAAAGCCAGGAGCTCCAGGGACACTGATCATGCGAAAGGCAGGCCAAGTTAAGCACGGCACATCCAAAACCTTGCTCCCTCTTCTTCTTTCTGCAAGGGTTAGGGTTAGGGGCTCGGGTTAGGGTTAGGGGTTAGGGTTAGGGGTAGGGTTAGGGTTAGGGTTTTGACTAGGGTTAGGGTTCACAAAACCACAAAGCCAGGGGACCCAGGCACACTAAGCATGCAAAAGGCAGGCCAAGTTGAGCGTAGCACATCCAAATCCCCTCTCCCTCTTCGTCATTCTGCTCGGAACTCACCACAGCCCAATGCCCGATTTCTGCCTCAGTCTAGGGTTAGGCTTAAGGTTAGGGTTAGGGTTATGCCTAGGGTTAGGGTTATGCCTAGGGTTAGGGTTCACAAAACCACAAAGCCAGGAGCTCCAGGGATACTCACCATGCAAAAGGCAGGCCAAGTTGAGCGTAGCACATCCAAATCCTTGCTCCCTCTTCGTCATTCTGCTCGGAACTCACCACAGCCCAATGCCCGATTACTGCCTCAGTCTAGGGTTAGGCTTAGGGCTAGGGTTAGGGTTATGCCTAGGGTTAGGGTTCACAAAACCACAAAGCCAGGAGCTCCAGGGATACTCACCATGCAAAAGGCAGGCCAAGTTGAGCGTAGCACATCCAAATCCCCTCTCCCTCTTCGTCATTCTGCTCGGAACTCACCACAGCCCAATGCCCGATTTCTGCCTCAGTCTAGGGTTAGGCTTAAGGCTAGGGTTAGGGTTATGCCTAGGGTTAGGGTTATGCCTAGGGTTAGGGTTCACAAAACCACAAAGCCAGGAGCTCCAGGGATACTCACCATGCAAAAGGCAGGCCAAGTTGAGCGTAGCACATCCAAATCCCCTCTCCCTCTTCGTCATTCTGCTCGGAACTCACCACAGCCCAATGCCCGATTACTGCCTCAGTCTAGGGTTAGGCTTAGGGCTAGGGTTAGGGTTATGCCTAGGGTTAGGGTTCACAAAACCACAAAGCCAGGAGCTCCAGGGATACTCCCCATGCAAAAGGCAGGCCAAGTTGAGCGTAGCACATCCAAATCCTTGCTCCCTCTTCGTCATTCTGCTCGGAACTCACCACAGCCCAATGCCCGATTACTGCCTCAGTCTAGGGTTAGGCTTAGGGCTAGGGTTAGGGTTATGCCTAGGGTTAGGGTTCACAAAACCACAAAGCCAGGAGCTCCAGGGATACTCACCATGCAAAAGGCAGGCCAAGTTGAGCGTAGCACATCCAAATCCCCTCTCCCTCTTTGTCATTCTCCTCGGAACTCCCCACAGCCCAATGCCCGATTACTGGCTCAGTCTAGGGTTAGGCTTAGGGCTAGGGTTAGGGTTATGCCTAGGGTTAGGGTTCAGAAAACCACAAAGCCAGGAGCTCCAGGGATACTCACCATGCAAAAGGCAGGCCAAGTTGAGCGTAGCACATCCAAATCCCCTCTCCCTCTTCGTCATTCTGCTCGGAACTCCCCACAGCCCAATGCCCGATTTCTGCCTCAGTCTAGGGTTCGGCTTGGGGCTAGGGTTAGGGTTATGCCTAGGGTTAGGGTTCAGAAAACCACAAAGCCAGGAGCTCCAGGGATACTCCCCATGCAAAAGGCAGGCCAAGTTGAGCGTAGCACATCCAAATCCCCTCTCCCTCTTTGTCATTCTGCTCGGAACTCCCCACAGCCCAATGCCCGATTTCTGCCTCAGTCTAGGGTTCGGCTTAGGGCTAGGGTTAGGGTTATGCCTAGGGTTAGGGTTCACAAAACCACAAAGCCAGGAGCTCCAGAGATACTCCCCATGCAAAAGGCAGGCCAAGTTGAGCGTAGCACATCCAAATCCTTGCTCCCTCTTTGTCATTCTGCTCGGAACTCACCACAGCCCAATGCCCGATTACGGCCTCAGTCTAGGGTTAAGCTTAGGGCTAGGGTTAGGGTTATGCCTAGGGTTAGGGTTCAGAAAACCACAAAGCCAGGAGCTCCAGGGATACTCCCCATGCAAAAGGCAGGCCAAGTTGAGCGCAGCCAATCCAAATCCTTGCTCCCTCTTCGTCATTCTGCTCGGAACTCCCCACAGCCCAATGCCCGATTTCTGCCTCAGTCTAGGGTTAGGCTTAGGGCTAGGGTTAGGGTTATGCCTAGGGTTAGGGTTCACAAAACCACAAAGCCAGGAGCTCCAGGGACACTGATCATGCGAAAGGCAGGCCAAGTTAAGCACGGCACATCCAAAACCTTGCTCCCTCTTCTTCTTTCTGCAAGGGTTAGGGTTAGGGGCTCGGGTTAGGGTTAGGGGTTAGGGTTAGGGGTAGGGTTAGGGTTAGGGTTTTGACTAGGGTTAGGGTTCACAAAACCACAAAGCCAGGGGACCCAGGCACACTAAGCATGCAAAAGGCAGGCCAAGTTGAGCGTAGCACATCCAAATCCCCTCTCCCTCTTCGTCATTCTGCTCGGAACTCACCACAGCCCAATGCCCGATTTCTGCCTCAGTCTAGGGTTAGGCTTAAGGTTAGGGTTAGGGTTATGCCTAGGGTTAGGGTTATGCCTAGGGTTAGGGTTCAGAAAACCACAAAGCCAGGAGCTCCAGGGATACTCCCCATGCAAAAGGCAGGCCAAGTTGAGCGTAGCACATCCAAATCCTTGCTCCCTCTTTGTCATTCTGCTCAGAACTTCCCACAGCCCAATGCCAGATTACTGGCTCAGTCTAGGGTTAGGCTTAGGGCTAGGGTTAGGGTTATGCCTAGGGTTAGGGTTCACAAAACCACAAAGCCAGGAGCTCCAGGGACACTGATCATGCGAAAGGCAGGCCAAGTTAAGCACGGCACATCCAAAACCTTGCTCCCTCTTCTTCTTTCTGCAAGGGTTAGGGTTAGGGGCTCGGGTTAGTGTTAGGGGTTAGGGTTAGGGGTAGGGTTAGGGTTAGGGTTATGCCTAGGGTTAGGATTGAGAAAACGACAAAGCCAGGGGACCCAGGCACACTAAGCATGCAAAAGGCAGGCCAAGTTGAGCGTAGCACATCCAAATCCCCTCTCCCTCTTCGTCATTCTGCTCGGAATTCACCACAGCCCAATGCCCGATTTCTGCCTCAGTCTAGGGTTAGGCTTAGGGCTAGGGTTAGGGTTATGCCTAGGGTTAGGGTTCAGAAAACCACAAAGCCAGGAGCTCCAGGGATACTCACCATGCAAAAGGCAGGCCAAGTTGAGTGTAGCACATCCAAATCCTTGCTCCCTCTTCTTCATTCTGCTCGGAACTCACCACGGCCCAATGCCCGATATCTGCCTCAGTCTAGGGTTAGGCTTAGGGCTAGGGTTAGGGTTATGCCTAGGGTTAGGGTTCACAAAACCACAAAGCCAGGAGCTCCAGGGATACTCACCATGCAAAAGGCAGGCCAAGTTGAGTGTAGCACATCCAAATCCCCTCTCCCTCTTCGTCATTCTGCTCGGAACTCACCACAGCCCCATGCCCGATTTCTGCCTCAGTCTAGGGTTAGGCTTAGGGCTAGGGTTAGGGTTATGCCTAGGGTTAGGGTTCACAAAACCACAAAGCCAGGAGCTCCAGGGATACTCACCATGCAAAAGGCAGGCCAAGTTGAGCGTAGCACATCCAAATCATTGCTCCCTCTTCGTCATTCTGCTCGGAACTCACCACAGCCCCATGCCCGATTTCTGCCTCAGTCTAGGGTTAGGCTTAGGGCTAGGGTTAGGGTTATGCCTAGGGTTAGGGTTCAGAAAACCACAAAGCCAGGAGCTCCAGGGATACTCACCATGCAAAAGGCAGGCCAAGTTGAGCGCAGCCAATCCAAATCCTTGCTCCCTCTTCGTCATTCTGCTCGGAACTCACCACAGCCCAATGCCAGATTTCTGCCTCAGTCTAGGGTTAGGCTTAGGGCTAGGGTTAGGGTTATGCCTAGGGTTAGGGTTCAGAAAACCACAAAGCCAGGAGCTCCAGGGATACTCACCATGCAAAAGGCAGGCCAAGTTGAGCGTAGCACATCCAAATCCTTGCTCCCTCTTCGTCATTCTGCTCGGAACTTCCCACAGCCCAATGCCAGATTACTGGCTCAGTCTAGGGTTAGGCTTAGGGCTAGGGTTAGGGTTATGCCTAGGGTTAGGGTTCACAAAACCACAAAGCCAGGAGCTCCAGGGATACCATGCAAAAGGCAGGCCAAGTTGAGCGTAGCACATCCAAATCCTTGCTCCCTCTTCTTCATTCTGCTCGGAACTCCCCACAGCCCAATGCCCGATTACTGGCTCAGTCTAGGGTTAGGCTTAGGGCTAGGGTTAGGGTTATGCCTAGGGTTAGGGTTCAGAAAACCACAAAGCCAGGAGCTCCAGGGATACTCCTCATGCAAAAGGCAGGCCAAGTTGAGCGCAGCCAATCCAAATCCTTGCTCCCTCTTCGTCATTCTGCTCGGAACTCCCCACAGCCCAATGCCCGATTTCTGCCTCAGTCTAGGGTTAGGCTTAGGGCTAGGGTTAAGGTTATGCCTAGGGTTAGGGTTCAGAAAACCACAAAGCCAGGAGCTCCAGGGATACTCACCATGCAAAAGGCAGGCCAAGTTGAGCGTAGCACATCCAAATCCCCTCTCCCTCTTCGTCATTCTGCTCGGAACTCACCACAGCCCAATGCCCGATTACTGCCTCAGTCTAGGGTTAGGCTTAGGGCTAGGGTTAGGGTTATGCCTAGGGTTAGGGTTCACAAAACCACAAAGCCAGGAGCTCCAGGGATACTCACCGTGCAAAAGGCAGGCCAAGTTGAGCGTAGCACATCCAAATCCCCTCTCCCTCTTTGTCATTCTCCTCGGAACTCCCCACAGCCCAATGCCCGATTACTGGCTCAGTCTAGGGTTAGGCTTAGGGCTAGGGTTAGGGTTATGCCTAGGGTTAGGGTTCACAAAACCACAAAGCCAGGAGCTCCAGGGATACTCCCCATGCAAAAGGCAGGCCAAGTTGAGCGTAGCACATCCAAATCCTTGCTCCCTCTTTGTCATTCTGCTCAGAACTTCCCACAGCCCAATGCCAGATTACTGGCTCAGTCTAGGGTTAGGCTTAGGGCTAGGGTTAGGGTTATGCCTAGGGTTAGGGTTCAGAAAACCACAAAGCCAGGAGCTCCAGGGATACTCCCCATGCAAAAGGCAGGCCAAGTTGAGCGTAGCACATCCAAATCCTTGCTCCCTCTTTGTCATTCTGCTCGGAACTCACCACAGCCCAATGCCCGATTACGGCCTCAGTCTAGGGTTAAGCTTAGGGCTAGGGTTAGGGTTATGCCTAGGGTTAGGGTTCAGAAAACCACAAAGCCAGGAGCTCCAGGGATACTCCCCATGCAAAAGGCAGGCCAAGTTGAGCGCAGCCAATCCAAATCCTTGCTCCCTCTTCGTCATTCTGCTCGGAACTCCCCACAGCCCAATGCCCGATTTCTGCCTCAGTCTAGGGTTAGGCTTAGGGCTAGGGTTAGGGTTATGCCTAGGGTTAGGGTTCACAAAACCACAAAGCCAGGAGCTCCAGGGACACTGATCATGCGAAAGGCAGGCCAAGTTAAGCACGGCACATCCAAAACCTTGCTCCCTCTTCTTCTTTCTGCAAGGGTTAGGGTTAGGGGCTCGGGTTAGGGTTAGGGGTTAGGGTTAGGGGTAGGGTTAGGGTTAGGGTTTTGACTAGGGTTAGGGTTCACAAAACCACAAAGCCAGGGGACCCAGGCACACTAAGCATGCAAAAGGCAGGCCAAGTTGAGCGTAGCACATCCAAATCCCCTCTCCCTCTTCGTCATTCTGCTCGGAACTCACCACAGCCCAATGCCCGATTTCTGCCTCAGTCTAGGGTTAGGCTTAAGGTTAGGGTTAGGGTTATGCCTAGGGTTAGGGTTATGCCTAGGGTTAGGGTTCACAAAACCACAAAGCCAGGAGCTCCAGGGATACTCACCATGCAAAAGGCAGGCCAAGTTGAGCGTAGCACATCCAAATCCTTGCTCCCTCTTCGTCATTCTGCTCGGAACTCACCACAGCCCAATGCCCGATTACTGCCTCAGTCTAGGGTTAGGCTTAGGGCTAGGGTTAGGGTTATGCCTAGGGTTAGGGTTCACAAAACCACAAAGCCAGGAGCTCCAGGGATACTCACCATGCAAAAGGCAGGCCAAGTTGAGCGTAGCACATCCAAATCCCCTCTCCCTCTTCGTCATTCTGCTCGGAACTCACCACAGCCCAATGCCCGATTTCTGCCTCAGTCTAGGGTTAGGCTTAAGGCTAGGGTTAGGGTTATGCCTAGGGTTAGGGTTATGCCTAGGGTTAGGGTTCACAAAACCACAAAGCCAGGAGCTCCAGGGATACTCACCATGCAAAAGGCAGGCCAAGTTGAGCGTAGCACATCCAAATCCCCTCTCCCTCTTCGTCATTCTGCTCGGAACTCACCACAGCCCAATGCCCGATTACTGCCTCAGTCTAGGGTTAGGCTTAGGGCTAGGGTTAGGGTTATGCCTAGGGTTAGGGTTCACAAAACCACAAAGCCAGGAGCTCCAGGGATACTCCCCATGCAAAAGGCAGGCCAAGTTGAGCGTAGCACATCCAAATCCTTGCTCCCTCTTCGTCATTCTGCTCGGAACTCACCACAGCCCAATGCCCGATTACTGCCTCAGTCTAGGGTTAGGCTTAGGGCTAGGGTTAGGGTTATGCCTAGGGTTAGGGTTCACAAAACCACAAAGCCAGGAGCTCCAGGGATACTCACCATGCAAAAGGCAGGCCAAGTTGAGCGTAGCACATCCAAATCCCCTCTCCCTCTTTGTCATTCTCCTCGGAACTCCCCACAGCCCAATGCCCGATTACTGGCTCAGTCTAGGGTTAGGCTTAGGGCTAGGGTTAGGGTTATGCCTAGGGTTAGGGTTCAGAAAACCACAAAGCCAGGAGCTCCAGGGATACTCACCATGCAAAAGGCAGGCCAAGTTGAGCGTAGCACATCCAAATCCCCTCTCCCTCTTCGTCATTCTGCTCGGAACTCCCCACAGCCCAATGCCCGATTTCTGCCTCAGTCTAGGGTTCGGCTTGGGGCTAGGGTTAGGGTTATGCCTAGGGTTAGGGTTCAGAAAACCACAAAGCCAGGAGCTCCAGGGATACTCCCCATGCAAAAGGCAGGCCAAGTTGAGCGTAGCACATCCAAATCCCCTCTCCCTCTTTGTCATTCTGCTCGGAACTCCCCACAGCCCAATGCCCGATTTCTGCCTCAGTCTAGGGTTCGGCTTAGGGCTAGGGTTAGGGTTATGCCTAGGGTTAGGGTTCACAAAACCACAAAGCCAGGAGCTCCAGAGATACTCCCCATGCAAAAGGCAGGCCAAGTTGAGCGTAGCACATCCAAATCCTTGCTCCCTCTTTGTCATTCTGCTCGGAACTCACCACAGCCCAATGCCCGATTACGGCCTCAGTCTAGGGTTAAGCTTAGGGCTAGGGTTAGGGTTATGCCTAGGGTTAGGGTTCAGAAAACCACAAAGCCAGGAGCTCCAGGGATACTCCCCATGCAAAAGGCAGGCCAAGTTGAGCGCAGCCAATCCAAATCCTTGCTCCCTCTTCGTCATTCTGCTCGGAACTCCCCACAGCCCAATGCCCGATTTCTGCCTCAGTCTAGGGTTAGGCTTAGGGCTAGGGTTAGGGTTATGCCTAGGGTTAGGGTTCACAAAACCACAAAGCCAGGAGCTCCAGGGACACTGATCATGCGAAAGGCAGGCCAAGTTAAGCACGGCACATCCAAAACCTTGCTCCCTCTTCTTCTTTCTGCAAGGGTTAGGGTTAGGGGCTCGGGTTAGGGTTAGGTGTTAGGGTTAGGGGTAGGGTTAGGGTTAGGGTTTTGACTAGGGTTAGGGTTCACAAAACCACAAAGCCAGGGGACCCAGGCACACTAAGCATGCAAAAGGCAGGCCAAGTTGAGCGTAGCACATCCAAATCCCCTCTCCCTCTTCGTCATTCTGCTCGGAACTCACCACAGCCCAATGCCCGATTTCTGCCTCAGTCTAGGGTTAGGCTTAAGGTTAGGGTTAGGGTTATGCCTAGGGTTAGGGTTATGCCTAGGGTTAGGGTTCACAAAACCACAAAGCCAGGAGCTCCAGGGATACTCACCATGCAAAAGGCAGGCCAAGTTGAGCGTAGCACATCCAAATCCTTGCTCCCTCTTCGTCATTCTGCTCGGAACTCACCACAGCCCAATGCCCGATTACTGCCTCAGTCTAGGGTTAGGCTTAGGGCTAGGGTTAGGGTTATGCCTAGGGTTAGGGTTCACAAAACCACAAAGCCAGGAGCTCCAGGGATACTCACCATGCAAAAGGCAGGCCAAGTTGAGCGTAGCACATCCAAATCCCCTCTCCCTCTTCGTCATTCTGCTCGGAACTCACCACAGCCCAATGCCCGATTACTGCCTCAGTCTAGGGTTAGGCTTAGGGCTAGGGTTAGGGTTATGCCTAGGGTTAGGGTTCACAAAACCACAAAGCCAGGAGCTCCAGGGATACTCACCATGCAAAAGGCAGGCCAAGTTGAGCGTAGCACATCCAAATCCCCTCTCCCTCTTCGTCATTCTGCTCGGAACTCACCACAGCCCAATGCCCGATTACTGCCTCAGTCTAGGGTTAGGCTTAGGGCTAGGGTTAGGGTTATGCCTAGGGTTAGGGTTCAGAAAACCACAAAGCCAGGAGCTCCAGGGATACTCCCCATGCAAAAGGCAGGCCAAGTTGAGCGTAGCACATCCAAATCCTTGCTCCCTCTTTGTCATTCTGCTCGGAACTCCCCACAGCCCAATGCCCGATTTCTGCCTCAGTCTAGGGTTCGGCTTGGGGCTAGGGTTAGGGTTATGCCTAGGGTTAGGGTTCAGAAAACCACAAAGCCAGGAGCTCCAGGGATACTCCCCATGCAAAAGGCAGGCCAAGTTGAGCGTAGCACATCCAAATCCCCTCTCCCTCTTTGTCATTCTGCTCGGAACTCCCCACAGCCCAATGCCCGATTTCTGCCTCAGTCTAGGGTTCGGCTTAGGGCTAGGGTTAGGGTTATGCCTAGGGTTAGGGTTCACAAAACCACAAAGCCAGGAGCTCCAGAGATTCTCCCCATGCAAAAGGCAGGCCAAGTTGAGCGTAGCACATCCAAATCCTTGCTCCCTCTTTGTCATTCTGCTCGGAACTCACCACAGCCCAATGCCCGATTACTGCCTCAGTCTAGGGTTAAGCTTAGGGCTAGGGTTAGGGTTATGCCTAGGGTTAGGGTTCAGAAAACCACAAAGCCAGGAGCTCCAGGGATACTCACCATGCAAAAGGCAGGCCAAGTTGAGCGTAGCACATCCAAATCCCCTCTCCCTCTTCGTCATTCTGCTCGGAACTCACCACAGCCCAATGCCCGATTTCTGCCTCAGTCTAGGGTTAGGCTTAGGGCTAGGGTTAGGGTTATGCCTAGGGTTAGGGTTCACAAAACCACAAAGCCAGGAGCTCCAGGGATACTCCCCATGCAAAAGGCAGGCCAAGTTGAGCGTAGCACATCCAAATCCTTGCTCCCTCTTTGTCATTCTGCTCGGAACTCACCACAGCCCCATGCCCGATTTCTGCCTCAGTCTAGGGTTAGGCTTAGGGCTAGGGTTAGGGTTATGCCTAGGGTTAGGGTTCAGAAAACCACAAAGCCAGGAGCTCCAGGGATACTCCCCATGCAAAAGGCAGGCCAAGTTGAGCGCAGCCAATCCAAATCCTTGCTCCCTCTTCGTCATTCTGCTCGGAACTCCCCACAGCCCAATGCCCGATTTCTGCCTCAGTCTAGGGTTAGGCTTAGGGCTAGGGTTAGGGTTATGCCTAGGGTTAGGGTTCACAAAACCACAAAGCCAGGAGCTCCAGGGACACTGATCATGCGAAAGGCAGGCCAAGTTAAGCACGGCACATCCAAAACCTTGCTCCCTCTTCTTCTTTCTGCAAGGGTTAGGGTTAGGGGCTCGGGTTAGGGTTAGGGGTTAGGGTTAGGGGTAGGGTTAGGGTTAGGGTTTTGACTAGGGTTAGGGTTCACAAAACCACAAAGCCAGGGGACCCAGGCACACTAAGCATGCAAAAGGCAGGCCAAGTTGAGCGTAGCACATCCAAATCCCCTCTCCCTCTTCGTCATTCTGCTCGGAACTCACCACAGCCCAATGCCCAATTTCTGCCTCGGTCTAGGGTTAGGCTTAAGGCTAGGGTTAGGGTTATGCCTAGGGTTAGGGTTATGCCTAGGGTTAGGGTTCAGAAAACCACAAAGCCAGGAGCTCCAGGGATACTCACCATGCAAAAGGCAGGCCAAGTTGAGCGTAGCACATCCAAATCCCCTCTCCCTCTTCGTCATTCTGCTCGGAACTCACCACAGCCCAATGCCCGATTACTGCCTCAGTCTAGGGTTAGGCTTAGGGCTAGGGTTAGGGTTATGCCTAGGGTTAGGGTTCACAAAACCACAAAGCCAGGAGCTCCAGGGATACTCACCATGCAAAAGGCAGGCCAAGTTGAGCGTAGCACATCCAAATCCCCTCTCCCTCTTCGTCATTCTGCTCGGAACTCACCACAGCCCAATGCCCGATTACTGCCTCAGTCTAGGGTTAGGCTTAGGGCTAGGGTTAGGGTTATGCCTAGGGTTAGGGTTCACAAAACCACAAAGCCAGGAGCTCCAGGGATACTCACCATGCAAAAGGCAGGCCAAGTTGAGCGTAGCACATCCAAATCCCCTCTCCCTCTTCGTCATTCTGCTCGGAACTCACCACAGCCCAATGCCCGATTACTGCCTCAGTCTAGGGTTAGGCTTAGGGCTAGGGTTAGGGTTATGCCTAGGGTTAGGGTTCACAAAACCACAAAGCCAGGAGCTCCAGGGATACTCACCGTGCAAAAGGCAGGCCAAGTTGAGCGTAGCACATCCAAATCCCCTCTCCCTCTTTGTCATTCTCCTCGGAACTCCCCACAGCCCAATGCCCGATTACTGGCTCAGTCTAGGGTTAGGCTTAGGGCTAGGGTTAGGGTTATGCCTAGGGTTAGGGTTCACAAAACCACAAAGCCAGGAGCTCCAGGGATACTCCCCATGCAAAAGGCAGGCCAAGTTGAGCGTAGCACATCCAAATCCTTGCTCCCTCTTTGTCATTCTGCTCAGAACTTCCCACAGCCCAATGCCAGATTACTGGCTCAGTCTAGGGTTAGGCTTAGGGCTAGGGTTAGGGTTATGCCTAGGGTTAGGGTTCAGAAAACCACAAAGCCAGGAGCTCCAGGGATACTCCCCATGCAAAAGGCAGGCCAAGTTGAGCGTAGCACATCCAAATCCTTGCTCCCTCTTTGTCATTCTGCTCGGAACTCACCACAGCCCAATGCCCGATTACGGCCTCAGTCTAGGGTTAAGCTTAGGGCTAGGGTTAGGGTTATGCCTAGGGTTAGGGTTCAGAAAACCACAAAGCCAGGAGCTCCAGGGATACTCCCCATGCAAAAGGCAGGCCAAGTTGAGCGCAGCCAATCCAAATCCTTGCTCCCTCTTCGTCATTCTGCTCGGAACTCCCCACAGCCCAATGCCCGATTTCTGCCTCAGTCTAGGGTTAGGCTTAGGGCTAGGGTTAGGGTTATGCCTAGGGTTAGGGTTCACAAAACCACAAAGCCAGGAGCTCCAGGGACACTGATCATGCGAAAGGCAGGCCAAGTTAAGCACGGCACATCCAAAACCTTGCTCCCTCTTCTTCTTTCTGCAAGGGTTAGGGTTAGGGGCTCGGGTTAGGGTTAGGGGTTAGGGTTAGGGGTAGGGTTAGGGTTAGGGTTTTGACTAGGGTTAGGGTTCACAAAACCACAAAGCCAGGGGACCCAGGCACACTAAGCATGCAAAAGGCAGGCCAAGTTGAGCGTAGCACATCCAAATCCCCTCTCCCTCTTCGTCATTCTGCTCGGAACTCACCACAGCCCAATGCCCGATTTCTGCCTCAGTCTAGGGTTAGGCTTAAGGTTAGGGTTAGGGTTATGCCTAGGGTTAGGGTTATGCCTAGGGTTAGGGTTCACAAAACCACAAAGCCAGGAGCTCCAGGGATACTCACCATGCAAAAGGCAGGCCAAGTTGAGCGTAGCACATCCAAATCCTTGCTCCCTCTTCGTCATTCTGCTCGGAACTCACCACAGCCCAATGCCCGATTACTGCCTCAGTCTAGGGTTAGGCTTAGGGCTAGGGTTAGGGTTATGCCTAGGGTTAGGGTTCACAAAACCACAAAGCCAGGAGCTCCAGGGATACTCACCATGCAAAAGGCAGGCCAAGTTGAGCGTAGCACATCCAAATCCCCTCTCCCTCTTCGTCATTCTGCTCGGAACTCACCACAGCCCAATGCCCGATTTCTGCCTCAGTCTAGGGTTAGGCTTAAGGCTAGGGTTAGGGTTATGCCTAGGGTTAGGGTTATGCCTAGGGTTAGGGTTCACAAAACCACAAAGCCAGGAGCTCCAGGGATACTCACCATGCAAAAGGCAGGCCAAGTTGAGCGTAGCACATCCAAATCCCCTCTCCCTCTTCGTCATTCTGCTCGGAACTCACCACAGCCCAATGCCCGATTACTGCCTCAGTCTAGGGTTAGGCTTAGGGCTAGGGTTAGGGTTATGCCTAGGGTTAGGGTTCACAAAACCACAAAGCCAGGAGCTCCAGGGATACTCCCCATGCAAAAGGCAGGCCAAGTTGAGCGTAGCACATCCAAATCCTTGCTCCCTCTTCGTCATTCTGCTCGGAACTCACCACAGCCCAATGCCCGATTACTGCCTCAGTCTAGGGTTAGGCTTAGGGCTAGGGTTAGGGTTATGCCTAGGGTTAGGGTTCACAAAACCACAAAGCCAGGAGCTCCAGGGATACTCACCATGCAAAAGGCAGGCCAAGTTGAGCGTAGCACATCCAAATCCCCTCTCCCTCTTTGTCATTCTCCTCGGAACTCCCCACAGCCCAATGCCCGATTACTGGCTCAGTCTAGGGTTAGGCTTAGGGCTAGGGTTAGGGTTATGCCTAGGGTTAGGGTTCAGAAAACCACAAAGCCAGGAGCTCCAGGGATACTCACCATGCAAAAGGCAGGCCAAGTTGAGCGTAGCACATCCAAATCCCCTCTCCCTCTTCGTCATTCTGCTCGGAACTCCCCACAGCCCAATGCCCGATTTCTGCCTCAGTCTAGGGTTCGGCTTGGGGCTAGGGTTAGGGTTATGCCTAGGGTTAGGGTTCAGAAAACCACAAAGCCAGGAGCTCCAGGGATACTCCCCATGCAAAAGGCAGGCCAAGTTGAGCGTAGCACATCCAAATCCCCTCTCCCTCTTTGTCATTCTGCTCGGAACTCCCCACAGCCCAATGCCCGATTTCTGCCTCAGTCTAGGGTTCGGCTTAGGGCTAGGGTTAGGGTTATGCCTAGGGTTAGGGTTCACAAAACCACAAAGCCAGGAGCTCCAGAGATACTCCCCATGCAAAAGGCAGGCCAAGTTGAGCGTAGCACATCCAAATCCTTGCTCCCTCTTTGTCATTCTGCTCGGAACTCACCACAGCCCAATGCCCGATTACGGCCTCAGTCTAGGGTTAAGCTTAGGGCTAGGGTTAGGGTTATGCCTAGGGTTAGGGTTCAGAAAACCACAAAGCCAGGAGCTCCAGGGATACTCCCCATGCAAAAGGCAGGCCAAGTTGAGCGCAGCCAATCCAAATCCTTGCTCCCTCTTCGTCATTCTGCTCGGAACTCCCCACAGCCCAATGCCCGATTTCTGCCTCAGTCTAGGGTTAGGCTTAGGGCTAGGGTTAGGGTTATGCCTAGGGTTAGGGTTCACAAAACCACAAAGCCAGGAGCTCCAGGGACACTGATCATGCGAAAGGCAGGCCAAGTTAAGCACGGCACATCCAAAACCTTGCTCCCTCTTCTTCTTTCTGCAAGGGTTAGGGTTAGGGGCTCGGGTTAGGGTTAGGTGTTAGGGTTAGGGGTAGGGTTAGGGTTAGGGTTTTGACTAGGGTTAGGGTTCACAAAACCACAAAGCCAGGGGACCCAGGCACACTAAGCATGCAAAAGGCAGGCCAAGTTGAGCGTAGCACATCCAAATCCCCTCTCCCTCTTCGTCATTCTGCTCGGAACTCACCACAGCCCAATGCCCGATTTCTGCCTCAGTCTAGGGTTAGGCTTAAGGTTAGGGTTAGGGTTATGCCTAGGGTTAGGGTTATGCCTAGGGTTAGGGTTCACAAAACCACAAAGCCAGGAGCTCCAGGGATACTCACCATGCAAAAGGCAGGCCAAGTTGAGCGTAGCACATCCAAATCCTTGCTCCCTCTTCGTCATTCTGCTCGGAACTCACCACAGCCCAATGCCCGATTACTGCCTCAGTCTAGGGTTAGGCTTAGGGCTAGGGTTAGGGTTATGCCTAGGGTTAGGGTTCACAAAACCACAAAGCCAGGAGCTCCAGGGATACTCACCATGCAAAAGGCAGGCCAAGTTGAGCGTAGCACATCCAAATCCCCTCTCCCTCTTCGTCATTCTGCTCGGAACTCACCACAGCCCAATGCCCGATTACTGCCTCAGTCTAGGGTTAGGCTTAGGGCTAGGGTTAGGGTTATGCCTAGGGTTAGGGTTCACAAAACCACAAAGCCAGGAGCTCCAGGGATACTCACCATGCAAAAGGCAGGCCAAGTTGAGCGTAGCACATCCAAATCCCCTCTCCCTCTTCGTCATTCTGCTCGGAACTCACCACAGCCCAATGCCCGATTACTGCCTCAGTCTAGGGTTAGGCTTAGGGCTAGGGTTAGGGTTATGCCTAGGGTTAGGGTTCAGAAAACCACAAAGCCAGGAGCTCCAGGGATACTCCCCATGCAAAAGGCAGGCCAAGTTGAGCGTAGCACATCCAAATCCTTGCTCCCTCTTTGTCATTCTGCTCGGAACTCCCCACAGCCCAATGCCCGATTTCTGCCTCAGTCTAGGGTTCGGCTTGGGGCTAGGGTTAGGGTTATGCCTAGGGTTAGGGTTCAGAAAACCACAAAGCCAGGAGCTCCAGGGATACTCCCCATGCAAAAGGCAGGCCAAGTTGAGCGTAGCACATCCAAATCCCCTCTCCCTCTTTGTCATTCTGCTCGGAACTCCCCACAGCCCAATGCCCGATTTCTGCCTCAGTCTAGGGTTCGGCTTAGGGCTAGGGTTAGGGTTATGCCTAGGGTTAGGGTTCACAAAACCACAAAGCCAGGAGCTCCAGAGATTCTCCCCATGCAAAAGGCAGGCCAAGTTGAGCGTAGCACATCCAAATCCTTGCTCCCTCTTTGTCATTCTGCTCGGAACTCACCACAGCCCAATGCCCGATTACTGCCTCAGTCTAGGGTTAAGCTTAGGGCTAGGGTTAGGGTTATGCCTAGGGTTAGGGTTCAGAAAACCACAAAGCCAGGAGCTCCAGGGATACTCACCATGCAAAAGGCAGGCCAAGTTGAGCGTAGCACATCCAAATCCCCTCTCCCTCTTCGTCATTCTGCTCGGAACTCACCACAGCCCAATGCCCGATTTCTGCCTCAGTCTAGGGTTAGGCTTAGGGCTAGGGTTAGGGTTATGCCTAGGGTTAGGGTTCACAAAACCACAAAGCCAGGAGCTCCAGGGATACTCCCCATGCAAAAGGCAGGCCAAGTTGAGCGTAGCACATCCAAATCCTTGCTCCCTCTTTGTCATTCTGCTCGGAACTCACCACAGCCCCATGCCCGATTTCTGCCTCAGTCTAGGGTTAGGCTTAGGGCTAGGGTTAGGGTTATGCCTAGGGTTAGGGTTCAGAAAACCACAAAGCCAGGAGCTCCAGGGATACTCCCCATGCAAAAGGCAGGCCAAGTTGAGCGCAGCCAATCCAAATCCTTGCTCCCTCTTCGTCATTCTGCTCGGAACTCCCCACAGCCCAATGCCCGATTTCTGCCTCAGTCTAGGGTTAGGCTTAGGGCTAGGGTTAGGGTTATGCCTAGGGTTAGGGTTCACAAAACCACAAAGCCAGGAGCTCCAGGGACACTGATCATGCGAAAGGCAGGCCAAGTTAAGCACGGCACATCCAAAACCTTGCTCCCTCTTCTTCTTTCTGCAAGGGTTAGGGTTAGGGGCTCGGGTTAGGGTTAGGGGTTAGGGTTAGGGGTAGGGTTAGGGTTAGGGTTTTGACTAGGGTTAGGGTTCACAAAACCACAAAGCCAGGGGACCCAGGCACACTAAGCATGCAAAAGGCAGGCCAAGTTGAGCGTAGCACATCCAAATCCCCTCTCCCTCTTCGTCATTCTGCTCGGAACTCACCACAGCCCAATGCCCAATTTCTGCCTCGGTCTAGGGTTAGGCTTAAGGCTAGGGTTAGGGTTATGCCTAGGGTTAGGGTTATGCCTAGGGTTAGGGTTCAGAAAACCACAAAGCCAGGAGCTCCAGGGATACTCACCATGCAAAAGGCAGGCCAAGTTGAGCGTAGCACATCCAAATCCCCTCTCCCTCTTCGTCATTCTGCTCGGAACTCACCACAGCCCAATGCCCGATTACTGCCTCAGTCTAGGGTTAGGCTTAGGGCTAGGGTTAGGGTTATGCCTAGGGTTAGGGTTCACAAAACCACAAAGCCAGGAGCTCCAGGGATACTCACCATGCAAAAGGCAGGCCAAGTTGAGCGTAGCACATCCAAATCCCCTCTCCCTCTTCGTCATTCTGCTCGGAACTCACCACAGCCCAATGCCCGATTACTGCCTCAGTCTAGGGTTAGGCTTAGGGCTAGGGTTAGGGTTATGCCTAGGGTTAGGGTTCACAAAACCACAAAGCCAGGAGCTCCAGGGATACTCACCATGCAAAAGGCAGGCCAAGTTGAGCGTAGCACATCCAAATCCCCTCTCCCTCTTTGTCATTCTCCTCGGAACTCACCACAGCCCAATGCCCGATTACTGGCTCAGTCTAGGGTTAGGCTTAGGGCTAGGGTTAGGGTTATGCCTAGGGTTAGGGTTCACAAAACCACAAAGCCAGGAGCTCCAGGGATACTCACCATGCAAAAGGCAGGCCAAGTTGAGCGTAGCACATCCAAATCCCCTCTCCCTCTTTGTCATTCTGCTCGGAACTCACCACAGCCCAATGCCCGATTTCTGCCTCAGTCTAGGGTTAGGCTTAGGGCTAGGATTAGGGTTATGCTTAGGGTTAGGGTTCAGAAAACCACAAAGCCAGGAGCTCCAGGGATACTCACCATGCAAAAGGCAGGCCAAGTTGAGCGTAGCACATCCAAATCCCCTCTCCCTCTTCGTCATTCTGCTCGGAACTCCCCACAGCCCAATGCCCGATTTCTGCCTCAGTCTAGGGTTCGGCTTGGGGCTAGGGTTAGGGTTATGCCTAGGGTTAGGGTTCACAAAACCACAAAGCCAGGAGCTCCAGGGATACTCCCCATGCAAAAGGCAGGCCAAGTTGAGCGTAGCACATCCAAATCCCCTCTCCCTCTTCCTCATTCTGCTCGGAACTCACCACAGCCCCATGCCCGATTTCTGCCTCAGTCTAGGGTTAGGTTTAGGGCTAGGGTTAGGGTTATGCCTAGGGTTAGGGTTCAGAAAACCACAAAGCCAGGAGCTCCAGGGATACTCCCCATGCAAAAGGCAGGCCAAGTTGAGCGTAGCACATCCAAATCCTTGCTCCCTCTTCGTCATTCTGCTCGGAACTCCCCACAGCCCAATGCCCGATTACTGCCTCAGTCTAGGGTTAGGCTTAGGGCTAGGGTTAGGGTTATGCCTAGGGTTAGGGTTCAGAAAACCACAAAGCCAGGAGCTCCAGGGACACTGATCATGCGAAAGGCAGGACAAGTTAAGCACGGCACATCCAAAACCTTGCTCCCTCTTCTTCTTTCTGCAAGGGTTAGGGTTAGGGGCTCGGGTTAGTGTTAGGGGTTAGGGTTAGGGGTAGGGTTAGGGTTAGGGTTTTGACTAGGGTTAGGATTGAGAAAACGACAAAGCCAGGGGACCCAGGCACACTAAGCATGCAAAAGGCAGGCCAAGTTGAGCGTAGCACATCCAAATCCCCTCTCCCTCTTCGTCATTCTGCTCGGAATTCACCACAGCCCAATGCCCGATTTCTGCCTCAGTCTAGGGTTAGGCTTAGGGCTAGGGTTAGGGTTATGCCTAGGGTTAGGGTTCAGAAAACCACAAAGCCAGGAGCTCCAGGGATACTCCCCATGCAAAAGGCAGGCCAAGTTGAGTGTAGCACATCCAAATCCTTGCTCCCTCTTCGTCATTCTGCTCGGAACTCCCCACAGCCCAATGCCCGATTTCTGCCTCAGTCTAGGGTTAGGCTTAGGGCTAGGGTTAGGGTTATGCCTAGGGTTAGGGTTCAGAAAACCACAAAGCCAGGAGCTCCAGGGATACTCCCCATGCAAAAGGCAGGCCAAGTTGAGTGTAGCACATCCAAATCCTTGCTCCCTCTTCGTCATTCTGCTCGGAACTCCCCACAGCCCAATGCCCGATTTCTGCCTCAGTCTAGGGTTAGGCTTAGGGCTAGGGTTAGGGTTATGCCTAGGGTTAGGGTTCAGAAAACCACAAAGCCAGGAGCTCCAGGGATACTCCCCATGCAAAAGGCAGGCCAAGTTGAGCGTAGCACATCCAAATCCTTGCTCCCTCTTTGTCATTCTGCTCGGAACTCACCACAGCCCAATGCCCGATTACTGCCTCAGTCTAGGGTTAAGCTTAGGGCTAGGGTTAGGGTTATGCCTAGGGTTAGGGTTCACAAAACCACAAAGCCAGGAGCTCCAGGGATACCATGCAAAAGGCAGGCCAAGTTGAGCGTAGCACATCCAAATCCCCGCTCCCTCTTCTTCATTCTGCTCGGAACTCCCCACAGCCCAATGCCCGATTACTGGCTCAGTCTAGGGTTAGGCTTAGGGCTAGGGTTAGGGTTATGCCTAGGGTTAGGGTTCAGAAAACCGCAAAGCCAGGAGCTCCAGGGATACTCCCCATGCAAAAGGCAGGCCAAGTTGAGCGTAGCACATCCAAATCCCCTCTCCCTCTTCTTCATTCTGCTCGGAACTCACCACAGCCCAATGCCCGATTACTGGCTCAGTCTATGGTTAGGCTTAGGGCTAGGGTTAGGGTTATGCCTAGGGTTAGGGTTCACAAAACCACAAAGCCAGGAGCTCCAGGGATACTCACCATGCAAAAGGCAGGCCAAGTTGAGCGTAGCACATCCAAATCCTTGCTCCCTCTTTGTCATTATGCTTGGAACTCACCACAGCCCAATGCCCGATTACTGCCTCAGTCTAGGGTTAGGCTTAGGGCTAGGGTTAGGGTTATGCCTAGGGTTAGGGTTCACAAAACCACAAAGCCAGGAGCTCCAGGGATACTCACCATGCAAAAGGCAGGCCAAGTTGAGCGTAGCACATCCAAATCCCCTCTCCCTCTTCGTCATTCTGCTCGGAACTCACCACAGCCCAATGCCCGATTACTGCCTCAGTCTAGGGTTAGGCTTAGGGCTAGGGTTAGGGTTATGCCTAGGGTTAGGGTTCACAAAACCACAAAGCCAGGAGCTCCAGGGATACTCACCATGCAAAAGGCAGGCCAAGTTGAGCGTAGCACATCCAAATCCCCTCTCCCTCTTTGTCATTCTCCTCGGAACTCCCCACAGCCCAATGCCCGATTACTGGCTCAGTCTAGGGTTAGGCTTAGGGCTAGGGTTAGGGTTATGCCTAGGGTTAGGGTTCAGAAAACCACAAAGCCAGGAGCTCCAGGGATACTCCCCATGCAAAAGGCAGGCCAAGTTGAGCGTAGCACATCCAAATCCTTGCTCCCTCTTTGTCATTCTGCTCAGAACTTCCCACAGCCCAATGCCAGATTACTGCCTCAGTCTAGGGTTAGGCTTAGGGCTAGGGTTAGGGTTATGCCTAGGGTTAGGGTTCACAAAACCACAAAGCCAGGAGCTCCAGGGACACTGATCATGCGAAAGGCAGGGCAAGTTAAGCACGGCACATCCAAAACCTTGCTCCCTCTTCTTCTTTCTGCAAGGGTTAGGGTTAGGGGCTCGGGTTAGTGTTAGGGGTTAGGGTTAGGGGTAGGGTTAGGGTTAGGGTTTTGACTAGGGTTAGGATTGAGAAAACGACAAAGCCAGGGGACCCAGGCACACTAAGCATGCAAAAGGCAGGCCAAGTTGAGCATAGCACATCCAAATCCCCTCTCCCTCTTCGTCATTCTGCTCGGAATTCACCACAGCCCAATGCCCGATTTCTGTCTCAGTCTAGGGTTAGGCTTAGGGCTAGGGTTAGGGTTATGCCTAGGGTTAGGGTTCACAAAACCACAAAGCCAGGAGCTCCAGGGATACTCACCATGCAAAAGGCAGGCCAAGTTGAGTGTAGCACATCCAAATCCTTGCTCCCTCTTCTTCATTCTGCTCGGAACTCACCACGGCCCAATGCCCGATTTCTGCCTCAGTCTAGGGTTAGGCTTAGGGCTAGGGTTAGGGTTATGCCTAGGGTTAGGGTTCAGAAAACCACAAAGCCAGGAGCTCCAGGGATACTCACCATGCAAAAGGCAGGCCAAGTTGAGCGTAGCACATCCAAATCCCCTCTCCCTCTTCGTCATTCTGCTCGGAACTCACCACAGCCCAATGCCCGATTTCTGCCTCAGTCTAGGGTTAGGCTTAGGGCTAGGGTTAGGGTTATGCCTAGGGTTAGGGTTCACAAAACCACAAAGCCAGGAGCTCCAGGGATACTCACCATGCAAAAGGCAGGCCAAGTTGAGCGTAGCACATCCAAATCATTGCTCCCTCTTTGTCATTCTGCTCGGAACTCACCACAGCCCCATGCTCGATTTCTGCCTCAGTCTAGGGTTAGGCTTAGGGCTAGGGTTAGGGTTATGCCTAGGGTTAGGGTTCACAAAACCACAAAGCCAGGAGCTCCAGGGATACTCCCCATGCAAAAGGCAGGCCAAGTTGAGCGCAGCCAATCCAAATCCTTGCTCCCTCTTCGTCATTCTGCTCGGAACTCCCCACAGCCCAATGCCCGATTTCTGCCTCAGTCTAGGGTTAGGCTTAGGGCTAGGGTTAGGGTTATGCCTAGGGTTAGGGTTCAGAAAACCACAAAGCCAGGAGCTCCAGGGATACTCCCCATGCAAAAGGCAGGCCAAGTTGAGCGCAGCCAATCCAAATCCTTGCTCCCTCTTCGTCATTCTGCTCGGAACTCCCCACAGCCCAATGCCCGATTTCTGCCTCAGTCTAGGGTTAGGCTTAGGGCTAGGGTTAGGGTTATGCCTAGGGTTAGGGTTCAGAAAACCACAAAGCCAGGAGCTCCAGGGATACTCCCCATGCAAAAGGCAGGCCAAGTTGAGCGTAGCACATCCAAATCCTTGCTCCCTCTTTGTCATTCTGCTCAGAACTTCCCACAGCCCAATGCCAGATTACTGGCTCAGTCTAGGGTTAGGCTTAGGGCTAGGGTTAGGGTTATGCCTAGGGTTAGGGTTCACAAAACCACAAAGCCAGGAGCTCCAGGGACACTGATCATGCGAAAGGCAGGCCAAGTTAAGCACGGCACATCCAAAACCTTGCTCCCTCTTCTTCTTTCTGCAAGGGTTAGGGTTAGGGGCTCGGGTTAGTGTTAGGGGTTAGGGTTAGGGGTAGGGTTAGGGTTAGGGTTATGCCTAGGGTTAGGATTGAGAAAACGACAAAGCCAGGGGACCCAGGCACACTAAGCATGCAAAAGGCAGGCCAAGTTGAGCGTAGCACATCCAAATCCCCTCTCCCTCTTCGTCATTCTGCTCGGAATTCACCACAGCCCAATGCCCGATTTCTGCCTCAGTCTAGGGTTAGGCTTAGGGCTAGGGTTAGGGTTATGCCTAGGGTTAGGGTTCACAAAACCACAAAGCCAGGAGCTCCAGGGATACTCACCATGCAAAAGGCAGGCCAAGTTGAGTGTAGCACATCCAAATCCTTGCTCCCTCTTCTTCATTCTGCTCGGAACTCACCACGGCCCAATGCCCGATATCTGCCTCAGTCTAGGGTTAGGCTTAGGGCTAGGGTTAGGGTTATGCCTAGGGTTAGGGTTCACAAAACCACAAAGCCAGGAGCTCCAGGGATACTCACCATGCAAAAGGCAGGCCAAGTTGAGTGTAGCACATCCAAATCCCCTCTCCCTCTTCGTCATTCTGCTCGGAACTCACCACAGCCCCATGCCCGATTTCTGCCTCAGTCTAGGGTTAGGCTTAGGGCTAGGGTTAGGGTTATGCCTAGGGTTAGGGTTCACAAAACCACAAAGCCAGGAGCTCCAGGGATACTCACCATGCAAAAGGCAGGCCAAGTTGAGCGTAGCACATCCAAATCCCCTCTCCCTCTTCGTCATTCTGCTCGGAACTCACCACAGCCCCATGCCCGATTTCTGCCTCAGTCTAGGGTTAGGCTTAGGGCTAGGGTTAGGGTTATGCCTAGGGTTAGGGTTCAGAAAACCACAAAGCCAGGAGCTCCAGGGATACTCACCATGCAAAAGGCAGGCCAAGTTGAGCGTAGCACATCCAAATCCTTGCTCCCTCTTCGTCATTCTGCTCGGAACTTCCCACAGCCCAATGCCAGATTTCTGCCTCAGTCTAGGGTTAGGCTTAGGGCTAGGGTTAGGGTTATGCCTAGGGTTAGGGTTCAGAAAACCACAAAGCCAGGAGCTCCAGGGATACTCACCATGCAAAAGGCAGGCCAAGTTGAGCGTAGCACATCCAAATCCTTGCTCCCTCTTCGTCATTCTGCTCGGAACTTCCCACAGCCCAATGCCAGATTACTGGCTCAGTCTAGGGTTAGGCTTAGGGCTAGGGTTAGGGTTATGCCTAGGGTTAGGGTTCACAAAACCACAAAGCCAGGAGCTCCAGGGATACCATGCAAAAGGCAGGCCAAGTTGAGCGTAGCACATCCAAATCCTTGCTCCCTCTTCTTCATTCTGCTCGGAACTCCCCACAGCCCAATGCCCGATTACTGGCTCAGTCTAGGGTTAGGCTTAGGGCTAGGGTTAGGGTTATGCCTAGGGTTAGGGTTCAGAAAACCACAAAGCCAGGAGCTCCAGGGATACTCCTCATGCAAAAGGCAGGCCAAGTTGAGCGCAGCCAATCCAAATCCTTGCTCCCTCTTCGTCATTCTGCTCGGAACTCCCCACAGCCCAATGCCCGATTTCTGCCTCAGTCTAGGGTTAGGCTTAGGGCTAGGGTTAAGGTTATGCCTAGGGTTAGGGTTCAGAAAACCACAAAGCCAGGAGCTCCAGGGATACTCACCATGCAAAAGGCAGGCCAAGTTGAGCGTAGCACATCCAAATCCCCTCTCCCTCTTCGTCATTCTGCTCGGAACTCACCACAGCCCAATGCCCGATTACTGCCTCAGTCTAGGGTTAGGCTTAGGGCTAGGGTTAGGGTTATGCCTAGGGTTAGGGTTCACAAAACCACAAAGCCAGGAGCTCCAGGGATACTCACCGTGCAAAAGGCAGGCCAAGTTGAGCGTAGCACATCCAAATCCCCTCTCCCTCTTTGTCATTCTCCTCGGAACTCCCCACAGCCCAATGCCCGATTACTGGCTCAGTCTAGGGTTAGGCTTAGGGCTAGGGTTAGGGTTATGCCTAGGGTTAGGGTTCACAAAACCACAAAGCCAGGAGCTCCAGGGATACTCCCCATGCAAAAGGCAGGCCAAGTTGAGCGTAGCACATCCAAATCCTTGCTCCCTCTTTGTCATTCTGCTCAGAACTTCCCACAGCCCAATGCCAGATTACTGGCTCAGTCTAGGGTTAGGCTTAGGGCTAGGGTTAGGGTTATGCCTAGGGTTAGGGTTCAGAAAACCACAAAGCCAGGAGCTCCAGGGACACTGATCATGCGAAAGGCAGGCCAAGTTAAGCACGGCACATCCAAAACCTTGCTCCCTCTTCTTCTTTCTGCAAGGGTTAGGGTTAGGGGCTCGGGTTAGTGTTAGGGGTTAGGGTTAGGGGTAGGGTTAGGGTTAGGGTTTTGACTAGGGTTAGGATTGAGAAAACGACAAAGCCAGGGGACCCAGGCACACTAAGCATGCAAAAGGCAGGCCAAGTTGAGCGTAGCACATCCAAATCCCCTCTCCCTCTTCGTCATTCTGCTCGGAATTCACCACAGCCCAATGCCCGATTTCTGCCTCAGTCTAGGGTTAGGCTTAGGGCTAGGGTTAGGGTTATGCCTAGGGTTAGGGTTCACAAAACCACAAAGCCAGGAGCTCCAGGGATACTCACCATGCAAAAGGCAGGCCAAGTTGAGTGTAGCACATCCAAATCCTTGCTCCCTCTTCTTCATTCTGCTCGGAACTCACCACGGCCCAATGCCCGATATCTGCCTCAGTCTAGGGTTAGGCTTAGGGCTAGGGTTAGGGTTATGCCTAGGGTTAGGGTTCACAAAACCACAAAGCCAGGAGCTCCAGGGATACTCACCATGCAAAAGGCAGGCCAAGTTGAGTGTAGCACATCCAAATCCCCTCTCCCTCTTCGTCATTCTGCTTGGAACTCACCACAGCCCAATGCCCGATTTCTGCCTCAGTCTAGGGTTAGGCTTAGGGCTAGGGTTAGGGTTATGCCTAGGGTTAGGGTTCAGAAAACCACAAAGCCAGGAGCTCCAGGGATACTCACCATGCAAAAGGCAGGCCAAGTTGAGCGTAGCACATCCAAATCATTGCTCCCTCTTTGTCATTCTGCTCGGAACTCACCACAGCCCCATGCCCGATTTCTGCCTCAGTCTAGGGTTAGGCTTAGGGCTAGGGTTAGGGTTATGCCTAGGGTTAGGGTTCAGAAAACCACAAAGCCAGGAGCTCCAGGGATACTCCCCATGCAAAAGGCAGGCCAAGTTGAGCGCAGCCAATCCAAATCCTTGCTCCCTCTTCGTCATTCTGCTCGGAACTCACCACAGCCCAATGCCCGATTTCTGCCTCAGTCTAGGGTTAGGCTTAGGGCTAGGGTTAGGGTTATGCCTAGGGTTAGGGTTCAGAAAACCACAAAGCCAGGAGCTCCAGGGATACTCACCATGCAAAAGGCAGGCCAAGTTGAGCGTAGCACATCCAAATCCCCTCTCCCTCTTCGTCATTCTGCTCGGAACTCACCACAGCCCAATGCCCGATTACTGCCTCAGTCTAGGGTTAGGCTTAGGGCTAGGGTTAGGGTTATGCCTAGGGTTAGGGTTCACAAAACCACAAAGCCAGGAGCTCCAGGGATACTCACCATGCAAAAGGCAGGCCAAGTTGAGCGTAGCACATCCAAATCCCCTCTCCCTCTTCGTCATTCTGCTCGGAACTCACCACAGCCCAATGCCCGATTACTGCCTCAGTCTAGGGTTAGGCTTAGGGCTAGGGTTAGGGTTATGCCTAGGGTTAGGGTTCACAAAACCACAAAGCCAGGAGCTCCAGGGATACTCACCATGCAAAAGGCAGGCCAAGTTGAGCGTAGCACATCCAAATCCCCTCTCCCTCTTTGTCATTCTCCTCGGAACTCCCCACAGCCCAATGCCCGATTACTGGCTCAGTCTAGGGTTAGGCTTAGGGCTAGGGTTAGGGTTATGCCTAGGGTTAGGGTTCACAAAACCACAAAGCCAGGAGCTCCAGGGATACTCACCATGCAAAAGGCAGGCCAAGTTGAGCGTAGCACATCCAAATCCCCTCTCCCTCTTTGTCATTCTGCTCGGAACTCACCACAGCCCAATGCCCGATTTCTGCCTCAGTCTAGGGTTAGGCTTAGGGCTAGGATTAGGGTTATGCTTAGGGTTAGGGTTCAGAAAACCACAAAGCCAGGAGCTCCAGGGATACTCACCATGCAAAAGGCAGGCCAAGTTGAGCGTAGCACATCCAAATCCCCACTCCCTCTTCGTCATTCTGCTCGGAACTCCCCACAGCCCAATGCCCGATTTCTGCCTCAGTCTAGGGTTCGGCTTGGGGCTAGGGTTAGGGTTATGCCTAGGGTTAGGGTTCACAAAACCACAAAGCCAGGAGCTCCAGGGATACTCCCCATGCAAAAGGCAGGCCAAGTTGAGCGTAGCACATCCAAATCCCCTCTCCCTCTTCCTCATTCTGCTCGGAACTCACCACAGCCCCATGCCCGATTTCTGCCTCAGTCTAGGGTTAGGTTTAGGGCTAGGGTTAGGGTTATGCCTAGGGTTAGGGTTCAGAAAACCACAAAGCCAGGAGCTCCAGGGATACTCCCCATGCAAAAGGCAGGCCAAGTTGAGCGTAGCACATCCAAATCCTTGCTCCCTCTTCGTCATTCTGCTCGGAACTCCCCACAGCCCAATGCCCGATTACTGCCTCAGTCTAGGGTTAGGCTTAGGGCTAGGGTTAGGGTTATGCCTAGGGTTAGGGTTCAGAAAACCACAAAGCCAGGAGCTCCAGGGACACTGATCATGCGAAAGGCAGGACAAGTTAAGCACGGCACATCCAAAACCTTGCTCCCTCTTCTTCTTTCTGCAAGGGTTAGGGTTAGGGGCTCGGGTTAGTGTTAGGGGTTAGGGTTAGGGGTAGGGTTAGGGTTAGGGTTTTGACTAGGGTTAGGATTGAGAAAACGACAAAGCCAGGGGACCCAGGCACACTAAGCATGCAAAAGGCAGGCCAAGTTGAGCGTAGCACATCCAAATCCCCTCTCCCTCTTCGTCATTCTGCTCGGAACTTCCCACAGCCCAATGCCAGATTACTGGCTCAGTCTAGGGTTAGGCTTAGGGCTAGGGTTAGGGTTATGCCTAGGGTTAGGGTTCACAAAACCACAAAGCCAGGAGCTCCAGGGATACCATGCAAAAGGCAGGCCAAGTTGAGCGTAGCACATCCAAATCCTTGCTCCCTCTTCTTCATTCTGCTCGGAACTCCCCACAGCCCAATGCCCGATTACTGGCTCAGTCTAGGGTTAGGCTTAGGGCTAGGGTTAGGGTTATGCCTAGGGTTAGGGTTCAGAAAACCACAAAGCCAGGAGCTCCAGGGATACTCCTCATGCAAAAGGCAGGCCAAGTTGAGCGCAGCCAATCCAAATCCTTGCTCCCTCTTCGTCATTCTGCTCGGAACTCCCCACAGCCCAATGCCCGATTTCTGCCTCAGTCTAGGGTTAGGCTTAGGGCTAGGGTTAGGGTTATGCCTAGGGTTAGGGTTCACAAAACCACAAAGCCAGGAGCTCCAGGGATACTCACCATGCAAAAGGCAGGCCAAGTTGAGCGTAGCACATCCAAATCCCCTCTCCCTCTTTGTCATTCTGCTCGGAACTCACCACAGCCCAATGCCCGATTTCTGCCTCAGTCTAGGGTTAGGCTTAGGGCTAGGATTAGGGTTATGCTTAGGGTTAGGGTTCAGAAAACCACAAAGCCAGGAGCTCCAGGGATACTCACCATGCAAAAGGCAGGCCAAGTTGAGCGTAGCACATCCAAATCCCCTCTCCCTCTTCGTCATTCTGCTCGGAACTCCCCACAGCCCAATGCCCGATTTCTGCCTCAGTCTAGGGTTCGGCTTGGGGCTAGGGTTAGGGTTATGCCTAGGGTTAGGGTTCACAAAACCACAAAGCCAGGAGCTCCAGGGATACTCCCCATGCAAAAGGCAGGCCAAGTTGAGCGTAGCACATCCAAATCCCCTCTCCCTCTTCCTCATTCTGCTCGGAACTCACCACAGCCCCATGCCCGATTTCTGCCTCAGTCTAGGGTTAGGTTTAGGGCTAGGGTTAGGGTTATGCCTAGGGTTAGGGTTCAGAAAACCACAAAGCCAGGAGCTCCAGGGATACTCCCCATGCAAAAGGCAGGCCAAGTTGAGCGTAGCACATCCAAATCCTTGCTCCCTCTTCGTCATTCTGCTCGGAACTCCCCACAGCCCAATGCCCGATTACTGCCTCAGTCTAGGGTTAGGCTTAGGGCTAGGGTTAGGGTTATGCCTAGGGTTAGGGTTCAGAAAACCACAAAGCCAGGAGCTCCAGGGACACTGATCATGCGAAAGGCAGGACAAGTTAAGCACGGCACATCCAAAACCTTGCTCCCTCTTCTTCTTTCTGCAAGGGTTAGGGTTAGGGGCTCGGGTTAGTGTTAGGGGTTAGGGTTAGGGGTAGGGTTAGGGTTAGGGTTTTGACTAGGGTTAGGATTGAGAAAACGACAAAGCCAGGGGACCCAGGCACACTAAGCATGCAAAAGGCAGGCCAAGTTGAGCGTAGCACATCCAAATCCCCTCTCCCTCTTCGTCATTCTGCTCGGAACTTCCCACAGCCCAATGCCAGATTACTGGCTCAGTCTAGGGTTAGGCTTAGGGCTAGGGTTAGGGTTATGCCTAGGGTTAGGGTTCACAAAACCACAAAGCCAGGAGCTCCAGGGATACCATGCAAAAGGCAGGCCAAGTTGAGCGTAGCACATCCAAATCCTTGCTCCCTCTTCTTCATTCTGCTCGGAACTCCCCACAGCCCAATGCCCGATTACTGGCTCAGTCTAGGGTTAGGCTTAGGGCTAGGGTTAGGGTTATGCCTAGGGTTAGGGTTCAGAAAACCACAAAGCCAGGAGCTCCAGGGATACTCCTCATGCAAAAGGCAGGCCAAGTTGAGCGCAGCCAATCCAAATCCTTGCTCCCTCTTCGTCATTCTGCTCGGAACTCCCCACAGCCCAATGCCCGATTTCTGCCTCAGTCTAGGGTTAGGCTTAGGGCTAGGGTTAAGGTTATGCCTAGGGTTAGGGTTCAGAAAACCACAAAGCCAGGAGCTCCAGGGATACTCACCATGCAAAAGGCAGGCCAAGTTGAGCGTAGCACATCCAAATCCCCTCTCCCTCTTCGTCATTCTGCTCGGAACTCACCACAGCCCAATGCCCGATTACTGCCTCAGTCTAGGGTTAGGCTTAGGGCTAGGGTTAGGGTTATGCCTAGGGTTAGGGTTCACAAAACCACAAAGCCAGGAGCTCCAGGGATACTCACCGTGCAAAAGGCAGGCCAAGTTGAGCGTAGCACATCCAAATCCCCTCTCCCTCTTTGTCATTCTCCTCGGAACTCCCCACAGCCCAATGCCCGATTACTGGCTCAGTCTAGGGTTAGGCTTAGGGCTAGGGTTAGGGTTATGCCTAGGGTTAGGGTTCACAAAACCACAAAGCCAGGAGCTCCAGGGATACTCCCCATGCAAAAGGCAGGCCAAGTTGAGCGTAGCACATCCAAATCCTTGCTCCCTCTTTGTCATTCTGCTCAGAACTTCCCACAGCCCAATGCCAGATTACTGGCTCAGTCTAGGGTTAGGCTTAGGGCTAGGGTTAGGGTTATGCCTAGGGTTAGGGTTCAGAAAACCACAAAGCCAGGAGCTCCAGGGACACTGATCATGCGAAAGGCAGGCCAAGTTAAGCACGGCACATCCAAAACCTTGCTCCCTCTTCTTCTTTCTGCAAGGGTTAGGGTTAGGGGCTCGGGTTAGTGTTAGGGGTTAGGGTTAGGGGTAGGGTTAGGGTTAGGGTTTTGACTAGGGTTAGGATTGAGAAAACGACAAAGCCAGGGGACCCAGGCACACTAAGCATGCAAAAGGCAGGCCAAGTTGAGCGTAGCACATCCAAATCCCCTCTCCCTCTTCGTCATTCTGCTCGGAATTCACCACAGCCCAATGCCCGATTTCTGCCTCAGTCTAGGGTTAGGCTTAGGGCTAGGGTTAGGGTTATGCCTAGGGTTAGGGTTCACAAAACCACAAAGCCAGGAGCTCCAGGGATACTCACCATGCAAAAGGCAGGCCAAGTTGAGTGTAGCACATCCAAATCCTTGCTCCCTCTTCTTCATTCTGCTCGGAACTCACCACGGCCCAATGCCCGATATCTGCCTCAGTCTAGGGTTAGGCTTAGGGCTAGGGTTAGGGTTATGCCTAGGGTTAGGGTTCACAAAACCACAAAGCCAGGAGCTCCAGGGATACTCACCATGCAAAAGGCAGGCCAAGTTGAGTGTAGCACATCCAAATCCCCTCTCCCTCTTCGTCATTCTGCTCGGAACTCACCACAGCCCAATGCCCGATTTCTGCCTCAGTCTAGGGTTAGGCTTAGGGCTAGGGTTAGGGTTATGCCTAGGGTTAGGGTTCACAAAACCACAAAGCCAGGAGCTCCAGGGATACTCACCATGCAAAAGGCAGGCCAAGTTGAGCGTAGCACATCCAAATCCCCTCTCCCTCTTTGTCATTCTGCTCGGAACTCACCACAGCCCCATGCTCGATTTCTGCCTCAGTCTAGGGTTAGGCTTAGGGCTAGGGTTAGGGTTATGCCTAGGGTTAGGGTTCAGAAAACCACAAAGCCAGGAGCTCCAGGGATACTCCCCATGCAAAAGGCAGGCCAAGTTGAGCGCAGCCAATCCAAATCCTTGCTCCCTCTTCGTCATTCTGCTCGGAACTCCCCACAGCCCCATGCCCGATTTCTGCCTCAGTCTAGGGTTAGGCTTAGGGCTAGGGTTAGGGTTATGCCTAGGGTTAGGGTTCAGAAAACCACAAAGCCAGGAGCTCCAGGGATACTCCCCATGCAAAAGGCAGGCCAAGTTGAGCGCAGCCAATCCAAATCCTTGCTCCCTCTTCGTCATTCTGCTCGGAACTCCCCACAGCCCAATGCCCGATTTCTGCCTCAGTCTAGGGTTAGGCTTAGGGCTAGGGTTAGGGTTATGCCTAGGGTTAGGGTTCAGAAAACCACAAAGCCAGGAGCTCCAGGGATACTCCCCATGCAAAAGGCAGGCCAAGTTGAGCGTAGCACATCCAAATCCTTGCTCCCTCTTTGTCATTCTGCTCAGAACTTCCCACAGCCCAATGCCAGATTACTGGCTCAGTCTAGGGTTAGGCTTAGGGCTAGGGTTAGGGTTATGCCTAGGGTTAGGGTTCACAAAACCACAAAGCCAGGACCTCCAGGGACACTGATCATGCGAAAGGCAGGGCAAGTTAAGCACGGCACATCCAAAACCTTGCTCCCTCTTCTTCTTTCTGCAAGGGTTAGGGTTAGGGGCTCGGGTTAGTGTTAGGGGTTAGGGTTAGGGGTAGGGTTAGGGTTAGGGTTATGCCTAGGGTTAGGATTGAGAAAACGACAAAGCCAGGGGACCCAGGCACACTAAGCATGCAAAAGGCAGGCCAAGTTGAGCGTAGCACATCCAAATCCCCTCTCCCTCTTCGTCATTCTGCTCGGAATTCACCACAGCCCAATGCCCGATTTCTGCCTCAGTCTAGGGTTAGGCTTAGGGCTAGGGTTAGGGTTATGCCTAGGGTTAGGGTTCACAAAACCACAAAGCCAGGAGCTCCAGGGATACTCACCATGCAAAAGGCAGGCCAAGTTGAGTGTAGCACATCCAAATCCTTGCTCCCTCTTCTTCATTCTGCTCGGAACTCACCACGGCCCAATGCCCGATATCTGCCTCAGTCTAGGGTTAGGCTTAGGGCTAGGGTTAGGGTTATGCCTAGGGTTAGGGTTCACAAAACCACAAAGCCAGGAGCTCCAGGGATACTCACCATGCAAAAGGCAGGCCAAGTTGAGTGTAGCACATCCAAATCCCCTCTCCCTCTTCGTCATTCTGCTCGGAACTCACCACAGCCCAATGCCCGATTTCTGCCTCAGTCTAGGGTTAGGCTTAGGGCTAGGGTTAGGGTTATGCCTAGGGTTAGGGTTCAGAAAACCACAAAGCCAGGAGCTCCAGGGATACTCACCATGCAAAAGGCAGGCCAAGTTGAGCGTAGCACATCCAAATCATTGCTCCCTCTTTGTCATTCTGCTCGGAACTCACCACAGCCCCATGCCCGATTTCTGCCTCAGTCTAGGGTTAGGCTTAGGGCTAGGGTTAGGGTTATGCCTAGGGTTAGGGTTCAGAAAACCACAAAGCCAGGAGCTCCAGGGATACTCCCCATGCAAAAGGCAGGCCAAGTTGAGCGCAGCCAATCCAAATCCTTGCTCCCTCTTCGTCATTCTGCTCGGAACTCACCACAGCCCAATGCCCGATTTCTGCCTCAGTCTAGGGTTAGGCTTAGGGCTAGGGTTAGGGTTATGCCTAGGGTTAGGGTTCAGAAAACCACAAAGCCAGGAGCTCCAGGGATACTCACCATGCAAAAGGCAGGCCAAGTTGAGCGTAGCACATCCAAATCCCCTCTCCCTCTTCGTCATTCTGCTCGGAACTCACCACAGCCCAATGCCCGATTACTGCCTCAGTATAGGGTTAGGCTTAGGGCTAGGGTTAGGGTTATGCCTAGGGTTAGGGTTCACAAAACCACAAAGCCAGGAGCTCCAGGGATACTCACCATGCAAAAGGCAGGCCAAGTTGAGCGTAGCACATCCAAATCCCCTCTCCCTCTTCGTCATTCTGCTCGGAACTCACCACAGCCCAATGCCCGATTACTGCCTCAGTCTAGGGTTAGGCTTAGGGCTAGGGTTAGGGTTATGCCTAGGGTTAGGGTTCACAAAACCACAAAGCCAGGAGCTCCAGGGATACTCACCATGCAAAAGGCAGGCCAAGTTGAGCGTAGCACATCCAAATCCCCTCTCCCTCTTTGTCATTCTCCTCGGAACTCCCCACAGCCCAATGCCCGATTACTGGCTCAGTCTAGGGTTAGGCTTAGGGCTAGGGTTAGGGTTATGCCTAGGGTTAGGGTTCACAAAACCACAAAGCCAGGAGCTCCAGGGATACTCACCATGCAAAAGGCAGGCCAAGTTGAGCGTAGCACATCCAAATCCCCTCTCCCTCTTTGTCATTCTGCTCGGAACTCACCACAGCCCAATGCCCGATTTCTGCCTCAGTCTAGGGTTAGGCTTAGGGCTAGGATTAGGGTTATGCTTAGGGTTAGGGTTCAGAAAACCACAAAGCCAGGAGCTCCAGGGATACTCACCATGCAAAAGGCAGGCCAAGTTGAGCGTAGCACATCCAAATCCCCTCTCCCTCTTCGTCATTCTGCTCGGAACTCCCCACAGCCCAATGCCCGATTTCTGCCTCAGTCTAGGGTTCGGCTTGGGGCTAGGGTTAGGGTTATGCCTAGGGTTAGGGTTCACAAAACCACAAAGCCAGGAGCTCCAGGGATACTCCCCATGCAAAAGGCAGGCCAAGTTGAGCGTAGCACATCCAAATCCCCTCTCCCTCTTCCTCATTCTGCTCGGAACTCACCACAGCCCCATGCCCGATTTCTGCCTCAGTCTAGGGTTAGGTTTAGGGCTAGGGTTAGGGTTATGCCTAGGGTTAGGGTTCAGAAAACCACAAAGCCAGGAGCTCCAGGGATACTCCCCATGCAAAAGGCAGGCCAAGTTGAGCGTAGCACATCCAAATCCTTGCTCCCTCTTCGTCATTCTGCTCGGAACTCCCCACAGCCCAATGCCCGATTACTGCCTCAGTCTAGGGTTAGGCTTAGGGCTAGGGTTAGGGTTATGCCTAGGGTTAGGGTTCAGAAAACCACAAAGCCAGGAGCTCCAGGGACACTGATCATGCGAAAGGCAGGACAAGTTAAGCACGGCACATCCAAAACCTTGCTCCCTCTTCTTCTTTCTGCAAGGGTTAGGGTTAGGGGCTCGGGTTAGTGTTAGGGGTTAGGGTTAGGGGTAGGGTTAGGGTTAGGGTTTTGACTAGGGTTAGGATTGAGAAAACGACAAAGCCAGGGGACCCAGGCACACTAAGCATGCAAAAGGCAGGCCAAGTTGAGCGTAGCACATCCAAATCCCCTCTCCCTCTTCGTCATTCTGCTCGGAATTCACCACAGCCCAATGCCCGATTTCTGCCTCAGTCTAGGGTTAGGCTTAGGGCTAGGGTTAGGGTTATGCCTAGGGTTAGGGTTCAGAAAACCACAAAGCCAGGAGCTCCAGAGATACTCCCCATGCAAAAGGCAGGCCAAGTTGAGCGTAGCACCTCCAAATCCTTGCTCCCTCTTCGTCATTCTGCTCGGAACTCACCACAGCCCAATGCCCGATTTCTGCCTCAGTCTAGGGTTAGGTTTAGGGCTAGGGTTAGGGTTATGCCTAGGGTTAGGGTTCAGAAAACCACAAAGCCAGGAGCTCCAGGGATACTCCCCATGCAAAAGGCAGGCCAAGTTGAGTGTAGCACATCCAAATCCTTGCTCCCTCTTCGTCATTCTGCTCGGAACTCACCACAGCCCAATGCCCGATTTCTGCCTCAGTCTAGGGTTAGGCTTAGGGCTAGGGTTAGGGTTATGCCTAGGGTTAGGGTTCAGAAAACCACAAAGCCAGGAGCTCCAGGGATACTCCCCATGCAAAAGGCAGGCCAAGTTGAGTGTAGCACATCCAAATCCTTGCTCCCTCTTCGTCATTCTGCTCGGAACTCCCCACAGCCCAATGCCCGATTACTGCCTCAGTCTAGGGTTAGGCTTAGGGCTAGGGTTAGGGTTATGCCTAGGGTTAGGGTTCAGAAAACCACAAAGCCAGGAGCTCCAGGGATACTCCCCATGCAAAAGGCAGGCCAAGTTGAGCGTAGCACATCCAAATCCTTGCTCCCTCTTTGTCATTCTGCTCGGAACTCACCACAGCCCAATGCCCGATTACTGCCTCAGTCTAGGGTTAAGCTTAGGGCTAGCGTTAGGGTTATGCCTAGGGTTAGGGTTCAGAAAACCACAAAGCCAGGAGCTCCAGGGATACTCACCATGCAAAAGGCAGGCCAAGTTGAGCGTAGCACATCCAAATCCTTGCTCCCTCTACGTCATTCTGCTCGGAACTCACCACAGCCCAATGCCCGATTACTGGCTCAGTCTAGGGTTAGGCTTAGGGCTAGGGTTAGGGTTATGCCTAGGGTTAGGGTTCACAAAACCACAAAGCCAGGAGCTCCAGGGATACCATGCAAAAGGCAGGCCAAGTTGAGCGTAGCACATCCAAATCCCCGCTCCCTCTTTGTCATTCTGCTCGGAACTCCCCACAGCCCAATGCCCGATTACTGGCTCAGTCTAGGGTTAGGCTTAGGGCTAGGGTTAGGGTTATGCCTAGGGTTAGGGTTCAGAAAACCACAAAGCCAGGAGCTCCAGGGATACTCCCCATGCAAAAGGCAGGCCAAGTTGAGCGTAGCACATCCAAATCCCCTCTCCCTCTTCTTCATTCTGCTCGGAACTCACCACAGCCCAATGCCCAATTACTGGCTCAGTCTATGGTTAGGCTTAGGGCTAGGGTTAGGGTTATGCCTAGGGTTAGGGTTCAGAAAACCACAAAGCCAGGAGCTCCAGGGATACTCACCATGCAAAAGGCAGGCCAAGTTGAGCGTAGCACATCCAAATCCTTGCTCCCTCTTTGTCATTATGCTTGGAACTCACCACAGCCCAATGCCCGATTACTGCCTCAGTCTAGGGTTAGGCTTAGGGCTAGGGTTAGGGTTATGCCTAGGGTTAGGGTTCACAAAACCACAAAGCCAGGAGCTCCAGGGATACTCACCATGCAAAAGGCAGGCCAAGTTGAGCGTAGCACATCCAAATCCCCTCTCCCTCTTCGTCATTCTGCTCGGAACTCACCACAGCCCAATGCCCGATTACTGCCTCAGTCTAGGGTTAGGCTTAGGGCTAGGGTTAGGGTTATGCCTAGGGTTAGGGTTCACAAAACCACAAAGCCAGGAGCTCCAGGGATACTCACCATGCAAAAGGCAGGCCAAGTTGAGCGTAGCACATCCAAATCCCCTCTCCCTCTTTGTCATTCTCCTCGGAACTCCCCACAGCCCAATGCCCGATTACTGGCTCAGTCTAGGGTTAGGCTTAGGGCTAGGGTTAGGGTTATGCCTAGGGTTAGGGTTCAGAAAACCACAAAGCCAGGAGCTCCAGGGATACTCCCCATGCAAAAGGCAGGCCAAGTTGAGCGTAGCACATCCAAATCCTTGCTCCCTCTTTGTCATTCTGCTCAGAACTTCCCACAGCCCAATGCCAGATTACTGCCTCAGTCTAGGGTTAGGCTTAGGGCTAGGGTTAGGGTTATGCCTAGGGTTAGGGTTCACAAAACCACAAAGCCAGGAGCTCCAGGGACACTGATCATGCGAAAGGCAGGGCAAGTTAAGCACGGCACATCCAAAACCTTGCTCCCTCTTCTTCTTTCTGCAAGGGTTAGGGTTAGGGGCTCGGGTTAGTGTTAGGGGTTAGGGTTAGGGTTAGGGGTAGGGTTAGGGTTAGGGTTTTGACTAGGGTTAGGATTGAGAAAACGACAAAGCCAGGGGACCCAGGCACACTAAGCATGCAAAAGGCAGGCCAAGTTGAGCATAGCACATCCAAATCCCCTCTCCCTCTTCGTCATTCTGCTCGGAATTCACCACAGCCCAATGCCCGATTTCTGTCTCAGTCTAGGGTTAGGCTTAGGGCTAGGGTTAGGGTTATGCCTAGGGTTAGGGTTCACAAAACCACAAAGCCAGGAGCTCCAGGGATACTCACCATGCAAAAGGCAGGCCAAGTTGAGTGTAGCACATCCAAATCCTTGCTCCCTCTTCTTCATTCTGCTCGGAACTCACCACGGCCCAATGCCCGATATCTGCCTCAGTCTAGGGTTAGGCTTAGGGCTAGGGTTAGGGTTATGCCTAGGGTTAGGGTTCACAAAACCACAAAGCCAGGAGCTCCAGGGATACTCACCATGCAAAAGGCAGGCCAAGTTGAGCGTAGCACATCCAAATCCCCTCTCCCTCTTCGTCATTCTGCTCGGAACTCACCACAGCCCAATGCCCGATTTCTGCCTCAGTCTAGGGTTAGGCTTAGGGCTAGGGTTAGGGTTATGCCTAGGGTTAGGGTTCACAAAACCACAAAGCCAGGAGCTCCAGGGATACTCACCATGCAAAAGGCAGGCCAAGTTGAGCGTAGCACATCCAAATCATTGCTCCCTCTTTGTCATTCTGCTCGGAACTCACCACAGCCCCATGCTCGATTTCTGCCTCAGTCTAGGGTTAGGCTTAGGGCTAGGGTTAGGGTTATGCCTAGGGTTAGGGTTCAGAAAACCACAAAGCCAGGAGCTCCAGGGATACTCCCCATGCAAAAGGCAGGCCAAGTTGAGCGCAGCCAATCCAAATCCTTGCTCCCTCTTCGTCATTCTGCTCGGAACTCACCACAGCCCAATGCCCGATTTCTGCCTCAGTCTAGGGTTAGGCTTAGGGCTAGGGTTAGGGTTATGCCTAGGGTTAGGGTTCAGAAAACCACAAAGCCAGGAGCTCCAGGGATACTCCCCATGCAAAAGGCAGGCCAAGTTGAGCGCAGCCAATCCAAATCCTTGCTCCCTCTTCGTCATTCTGCTCGGAACTCCCCACAGCCCAATGCCCGATTTCTGCCTCAGTCTAGGGTTAGGCTTAGGGCTAGGGTTAGGATTATGCCTAGGGTTAGGGTTCACAAAACCACAAAGCCAGGAGCTCCAGGGATACTCCCCATGCAAAAGGCAGGCCAAGTTGAGCGTAGCACATCCAAATCCTTGCTCCCTCTTTGTCATTCTGCTCAGAACTTCCCACAGCCCAATGCCAGATTACTGCCTCAGTCTAGGGTTAGGCTTAGGGCTAGGGTTAGGGTTATGCCTAGGGTTAGGGTTCACAAAACCACAAAGCCAGGAGCTCCAGGGACACTGATCATGCGAAAGGCAGGCCAAGTTAAGCACGGCACATCCAAAACCTTGCTCCCTCTTCTTCTTTCTGCAAGGGTTAGGGTTAGGGGCTCGGGTTAGTGTTAGGGGTTAGGGTTAGGGGTAGGGTTAGGGTTAGGGTTATGCCTAGGGTTAGGATTGAGAAAACGACAAAGCCAGGGGACCCAGGCACACTAAGCATGCAAAAGGCAGGCCAAGTTGAGCGTAGCACATCCAAATCCCCTCTCCCTCTTCGTCATTCTGCTCGGAATTCACCACAGCCCAATGCTCGATTTCTGCCTCAGTCTAGGGTTAGGCTTAGGGCTAGGGTTAGGGTTATGCCTAGGGTTAGGGTTCAGAAAACCACAAAGCCAGGAGCTCCAGGGATACTCACCATGCAAAAGGCAGGCCAAGTTGAGCGCAGCCAATCCAAATCCTTGCTCCCTCTTCTTCATTCTGCTCGGAACTCACCACGGCCCAATGCCCGATATCTGCCTCAGTCTAGGGTTAGGCTTAGGGCTAGGGTTAGGGTTATGCCTAGGGTTAGGGTTCACAAAACCACAAAGCCAGGAGCTCCAGGGATACTCACCATGCAAAAGGCAGGCCAAGTTGAGTGTAGCACATCCAAATCCCCTCTCCCTCTTCGTCATTCTGCTCGGAACTCCCCACAGCCCAATGCCCGATTTCTGCCTCAGTCTAGGGTTAGGCTTAGGGCTAGGGTTAGGGTTATGCCTAGGGTTAGGGTTCAGAAAACCACAAAGCCAGGAGCTCCAGGGATACTCCCCATGCAAAAGGCAGGCCAAGTTGAGCGCAGCCAATCCAAATCCTTGCTCCCTCTTCGTCATTCTGCTCGGAACTCACCACAGCCCAATGCCCGATTTCTGCCTCAGTCTAGGGTTAGGCTTAGGGCTAGGGTTAGGGTTATGCCTAGGGTTAGGGTTCAGAAAACCACAAAGCCAGGAGCTCCAGGGATACTCACCATGCAAAAGGCAGGCCAAGTTGAGCGTAGCACATCCAAATCCTTGCTCCCTCTTCGTCATTCTGCTCGGAACTTCCCACAGCCCAATGCCAGATTACTGGCTCAGTCTAGGGTTAGGCTTAGGGCTAGGGTTAGGGTTATGCCTAGGGTTAGGGTTCACAAAACCACAAAGCCAGGAGCTCCAGGGATACCATGCAAAAGGCAGGCCAAGTTGAGCGTAGCACATCCAAATCCTTGCTCCCTCTTCTTCATTCTGCTCGGAACTCCCCACAGCCCAATGCCCGATTACTGGCTCAGTCTAGGGTTAGGCTTAGGGCTAGGGTTAGGGTTATGCCTAGGGTTAGGGTTCAGAAAACCACAAAGCCAGGAGCTCCAGGGATACTCCTCATGCAAAAGGCAGGCCAAGTTGAGCGCAGCCAATCCAAATCCTTGCTCCCTCTTCTTCATTCTGCTCGGAACTCCCCACAGCCCAATGCCCGATTTCTGCCTCAGTCTAGGGTTAGGCTTAGGGCTAGGGTTAAGGTTATGCCTAGGGTTAGGGTTCAGAAAACCACAAAGCCAGGAGCTCCAGGGATACTCACCATGCAAAAGGCAGGCCAAGTTGAGCGTAGCACATCCAAATCCCCTCTCCCTCTTCGTCATTCTGCTCGGAACTCACCACAGCCCAATGCCCGATTACTGCCTCAGTCTAGGGTTAGGCTTAGGGCTAGGGTTAGGGTTATGCCTAGGGTTAGGGTTCACAAAACCACAAAGCCAGGAGCTCCAGGGATACTCACCATGCAAAAGGCAGGCCAAGTTGAGCGTAGCACATCCAAATCCCCTCTCCCTCTTTGTCATTCTCCTCGGAACACCCCACAGCCCAATGCCCGATTACTGGCTCAGTCTAGGGTTAGGCTTAGGGCTAGGGTTAGGGTTATGCCTAGGGTTAGGGTTCAGAAAACCACAAAGCCAGGAGCTCCAGGGATACTCCCCATGCAAAAGGCAGGCCAAGTTGAGCGTAGCACATCCAAATCCTTGCTCCCTCTTTGTCATTCTGCTCAGAACTTCCCACAGCCCAATGCCAGATTACTGGCTCAGTCTAGGGTTAGGCTTAGGGCTAGGGTTAGGGTTATGCCTAGGGTTAGGGTTCAGAAAACCACAAAGCCAGGAGCTCCAGGGACACTGATCATGCGAAAGGCAGGCCAAGTTAAGCACGGCACATCCAAAACCTTGCTCCCTCTTCTTCTTTCTGCAAGGGTTAGGGTTAGGGGCTCGGGTTAGTGTTAGGGGTTAGGGTTAGGGGTAGGGTTAGGGTTAGGGTTTTGACTAGGGTTAGGATTGAGAAAACGACAAAGCCAGGGGACCCAGGCACACTAAGCATGCAAAAGGCAGGCCAAGTTGAGCGTAGCACATCCAAATCCCCTCTCCCTCTTCGTCATTCTGCTCGGAATTCACCACAGCCCAATGCCCGATTTCTGCCTCAGTCTAGGGTTAGGCTTAGGGCTAGGGTTAGGGTTATGCCTAGGGTTAGGGTTCACAAAACCACAAAGCCAGGAGCTCCAGGGATACTCACCATGCAAAAGGCAGGCCAAGTTGAGTGTAGCACATCCAAATCCTTGCTCCCTCTTCTTCATTCTGCTCGGAACTCACCACGGCCCAATGCCCGATATCTGCCTCAGTCTAGGGTTAGGCTTAGGGCTAGGGTTAGGGTTATGCCTAGGGTTAGGGTTCACAAAACCACAAAGCCAGGAGCTCCAGGGATACTCCCCATGCAAAAGGCAGGCCAAGTTGAGCGTAGCACATCCAAATCCCCTCTCCCTCTTCGTCATTCTGCTCGGAACTCACCACAGCCCAATGCCCGATTTCTGCCTCAGTCTAGGGTTAGGCTTAGGGCTAGGGTTAGGGTTATGCCTAGGGTTAGGGTTCAGAAAACCACAAAGCCAGGAGCTCCAGGGATACTCACCATGCAAAAGGCAGGCCAAGTTGAGCGTAGCACATCCAAATCATTGCTCCCTCTTTGTCATTCTGCTCGGAACTCACCACAGCCCCATGCTCGATTTCTGCCTCAGTCTAGGGTTAGGCTTAGGGCTAGGGTTAGGGTTATGCCTAGGGTTAGGGTTCAGAAAACCACAAAGCCAGGAGCTCCAGGGATACTCCCCATGCAAAAGGCAGGCCAAGTTGAGCGCAGCCAATCCAAATCCTTGCTCCCTCTTCGTCATTCTGCTCGGAACTCCCCACAGCCCCATGCCCGATTTCTGCCTCAGTCTAGGGTTAGGCTTAGGGCTAGGGTTAGGGTTATGCCTAGGGTTAGGGTTCACAAAACCACAAAGCCAGGAGCTCCAGGGATACTCCCCATGCAAAAGGCAGGCCAAGTTGAGCGCAGCCAATCCAAATCCTTGCTCCCTCTTTGTCATTCTGCTCGGAACTCCCCACAGCCCAATGCCCGATTTCTGCCTCAGTCTAGGGTTAGGCTTAGGGCTAGGGTTAGGGTTATGCCTAGGGTTAGGGTTCAGAAAACCACAAAGCCAGGAGCTCCAGGGATACTCCCCATGCAAAAGGCAGGCCAAGTTGAGCGTAGCACATCCAAATCCTTGCTCCCTCTTTGTCATTCTGCTCAGAACTTCCCACAGCCCAATGCCAGATTACTGGCTCAGTCTAGGGTTAGGCTTAGGGCTAGGGTTAGGGTTATGCCTAGGGTTAGGGTTCACAAAACCACAAAGCCAGGAGCTCCAGGGACACTGATCATGCGAAAGGCAGGCCAAGTTAAGCACGGCACATCCAAAACCTTGCTCCCTCTTCTTCTTTCTGCAAGGGTTAGGGTTAGGGGCTCGGGTTAGTGTTAGGGGTTAGGGTTAGGGGTAGGGTTAGGGTTAGGGTTATGCCTAGGGTTAGGATTGAGAAAACGACAAAGCCAGGGGACCCAGGCACACTAAGCATGCAAAAGGCAGGCCAAGTTGAGCGTAGCACATCCAAATCCCCTCTCCCTCTTCGTCATTCTGCTCGGAATTCACCACAGCCCAATGCCCGATTTCTGCCTCAGTCTAGGGTTAGGCTTAGGGCTAGGGTTAGGGTTATGCCTAGGGTTAGGGTTCACAAAACCACAAAGCCAGGAGCTCCAGGGATACTCACCATGCAAAAGGCAGGCCAAGTTGAGTGTAGCACATCCAAATCCTTGCTCCCTCTTCTTCATTCTGCTCGGAACTCACCACGGCCCAATGCCCGATATCTGCCTCAGTCTAGGGTTAGGCTTAGGGCTAGGGTTAGGGTTATGCCTAGGGTTAGGGTTCACAAAACCACAAAGCCAGGAGCTCCAGGGATACTCACCATGCAAAAGGCAGGCCAAGTTGAGTGTAGCACATCCAAATCCCCTCTCCCTCTTCGTCATTCTGCTCGGAACTCACCACAGCCCAATGCCCGATTTCTGCCTCAGTCTAGGGTTAGGCTTAGGGCTAGGGTTAGGGTTATGCCTAGGGTTAGGGTTCACAAAACCACAAAGCCAGGAGCTCCAGGGATACTCACCATGCAAAAGGCAGGCCAAGTTGAGCGTAGCACATCCAAATCATTGCTCCCTCTTTGTCATTCTGCTCGGAACTCCCCACAGCCCAATGCCCGATTTCTGCCTCAGTCTAGGGTTAGGCTTAGGGCTAGGGTTAGGGTTATGCCTAGGGTTAGGGTTCAGAAAACCACAAAGCCAGGAGCTCCAGGGATACTCACCATGCAAAAGGCAGGCCAAGTTGAGCGCAGCCAATCCAAATCCCCTCTCCCTCTTCGTCATTCTGCTCGGAACTTCCCACAGCCCAATGCCAGATTACTGGCTCAGTCTAGGGTTAGGCTTAGGGCTAGGGTTAGGGTTATGCCTAGGGTTAGGGTTCACAAAACCACAAAGCCAGGAGCTCCAGGGATACCATGCAAAAGGCAGGCCAAGTTGAGCGTAGCACATCCAAATCCTTGCTCCCTCTTCTTCATTCTGCTCGGAACTCCCCACAGCCCAATGCCCGATTACTGGCTCAGTCTAGGGTTAGGCTTAGGGCTAGGGTTAGGGTTATGCCTAGGGTTAGGGTTCACAAAACCACAAAGCCAGGAGCTCCAGGGATACTCCTCATGCAAAAGGCAGGCCAAGTTGAGCGCAGCCAATCCAAATCCTTGCTCCCTCTTCGTCATTCTGCTCGGAACTCCCCACAGCCCAATGCCCGATTTCTGCCTCAGTCTAGGGTTAGGCTTAGGGCTAGGGTTAAGGTTATGCCTAGGGTTAGGGTTCAGAAAACCACAAAGCCAGGAGCTCCAGGGATACTCACCATGCAAAAGGCAGGCCAAGTTGAGCGTAGCACATCCAAATCCCCTCTCCCTCTTCGTCATTCTGCTCGGAACTCCCCACAGCCCAATGCCCGATTTCTGCCTCAGTCTACGGTTAAGCTTAGGGCTAGGGTTAGGGTTATGCCTAGGGTTAGGGTTATGCCTAGGGTTAGGGTTCAGAAAACCACAAAGCCAGGAGCTCCAGGGATACTCACCATGCAAAAGGCAGGCCAAGTTGAGCGTAGCACATCCAAATCCCCTCTCCCTCTTCGTCATTCTGCTCGGAACTCACCACAGCCCAATGCCCGATTTCTGCCTCAGTCTAGGGTTAGGCTTAGGGCTAGGGTTAGGGTTATGCCTAGGGTTAGGGTTCACAAAACCACAAAGCCAGGAGCTCCAGGGATACTCACCATGC